>NW_015386408.1:2939802-2950476 GCF_001527695.2 Protobothrops mucrosquamatus
ACCAAGGATGATAGCAAGAACTTTGAGGGGAGGGGTGTTGTGTTCTTTGTATTCCCCCCCCCTTAATTCCCTATGCATATCCTGATCACCCATTAAGGGTGATTGCCCTTCACCATTGATCGCCCATTAAGGGTGATTGCCCTTCACCATTGATCGCCCATTAAGGGTGATTGCCCTTCTCCATCTGCATACAGTTTCACGCCCGTTGCTGGTTGGCTAACTAGCAACAGGGTCTTGCCAGCCAATGGAATTGTGTGATTACATGCCAGGGGAATCCCATAAAAGAGGGCTCCCCTGGCCCAGAGAGCCAGTCCGGATTTACTTGATGCCTTGCCAATAAACCAAGAGCTGACTGTCACTCGACTCGTGTCTTACTGCCTGCGCGATCTAACAGAAATATTCTTTAGAAATAACTGTGTCACATGAAGTTCTACCCTGAGGGGTTTGACAAAGATGCATATTCCTCAGGTGGCCATTTTTACACATCTATTAGTTCAAAAGAGCTGCTTTGCTTGATTAAGAGAAGTTGTTAGCTTTTTTTTTTTTTAAAAAAAAAACATGTTAAATCAAGTATTCCTTTTCAACCCATTCTCTCTGCTTCATATTTCTCTCCATGTTCCATTAGTCAATTTAGCCGTTTACAAATTTTGCTTGTTTTTTTGCCCACCAAACCTTTTTTATTTGTCCCACTACTCCCCTAGCATTTTTCCCATAGGTAAATACATTGAAGCTGATAACAGCTGGAACATCTTGGGTCTTATAAAGGTGTTTCTAATGCATCCTGATTTACATTTTAACTGGGTTTAATTGGGTTTTAACATGGGAGTTTTACCTTTTTTTTCCTGAGCTGCCTTAACGGTTGTTTATTAGTGGCATAGATCTCATAAACAAACAGGTTGGTGGTCCTTTCTGGCTCTGTGCACCATTCTGATATTTGACCCCTCTTTCTTCTGCCCCCCACCCCAGGCTAAGCCTCTCTGGTGCGGCTCCCCCAAGATGAGTCGCAATGGTATTTGAGATGAGAAAGTTGCAAACTACAGAAATTGGGGTGGTCTGGAAGAAAGAGGAGTCATGCAACAGCTTCTATTGCAAAAGACCCATGGTGGCGCAGTGGTTAGAATGCAGTATTGCAGACTAACTCTGCCACCTGCCAGCAGTTCGATCCTGACCGGCTCAAGGTTGACTCAGCATTCCATCCATCCGAGGATGGGAAAATTAGGACCAAGATTGTTGGGGGCAACATGCTGACCACTTAGAAAGGGCTGCAAAGCACTGTGAAGCGATACTGCATGTAAGCCTAAGTGCTATTGCTATTTCCCAAAGGTGGTTTTTCAAAAGGCAACTGGACTTTCTTTGTTTTTTCTTGAAGACATTTCGCTACTTATCCAAGAAATTTCTTCAGAACTGGATGAGAAGCAAAACGTCTTCGAGGAAAAACAAAGGAAGTCCAGTTGTCTTTTGAAAAACTACCTTTGGGATAACCATGACCTGGATGACTGAGAATCTTCATAGACAACGGCTTCTTTCCTACCACTGCAGCAGCAGGCTTGATTTCACACACAGACATACAACCCTTAGAAAATGTCTCCTAGACAAGCCATATTTGCACTGTGCCTTTGTTGCCCCAACTTTATCAAAATATGCAGCAGGGGCAACCTACCTCCTTTCTGGACCTCAACTTTCCCAGATGTTGACTACAATCTTTAGCTACCAAAAAGTTGGTAGTTCCTAGAAAATTAATAATTTTACATCCAGGATTATTATTCTTTTTTTAAAAAAAAAAGTAGGAAAAATACATTGTCATCACGAGCAGAATCCTGCTTTTCTAATCTGCTTTTTTAATTATTTAAAAAATAAAATAGCTTTGCTGGGCTTATCAGAGGCTCAGTTCACCTATTTTATTTTTTTAAGTAAATAAGGAAATCTTGCCAACATAATCCATCAATTTTCGGCTAATGTTTGGCAGCTCCAGGGATTGCAAAACTGATAGGGGGTCGACTACCTGGATCACTACTCATATACAGTGCGTTCACACCACTGCTTTCTCATCCATCAAGTGTAAGGGTGTGTTCTGAATCGGTATTGCAGCATATATGGAAACGAATCTTATTAACAGAATAACAGAACATAATAACAAAATAACAGAGTTGGAAGGGACCTTGGAGGTCTTCTAGTTCAACCCCATGCTCAACAGGAAACCTTGTACCGTTTTAGACAAATGGTTGTCCAATCTCTTCTTAAAAACCTCCAGCATTGGAGCACCCACAATTTCTGAAGGCAAGTTATGCCATTGATTAATTGTTCTAACTATCAGGAAATTTCTCCTTAGTTCTAGGTTGGTCTTTCTATCCGTTGCCACATGCAGTTCCTCTGAAATTTACACCCAAGTTAAGGAATCCCTGGGAAATTCTTATTATCAACACATGAAAAGAAATGAGTTTGCTTGCAGATGTTTCTATTGGAGAGAGAAAGGGAGAGAGGGAGGACCAAATATATCTCCTCTGAGTAACCTTACTTTGCTTGGTACTGCAAGCCTAATTCAGACTGGAGATCCTTCCTTTATGAGTAATAAAAAAAGTTGTTGTGAGACTGCAGGTTATCTATTAAAAGTTAAGCATAATTAGTCCCAGAGTTGCTGTATGCTCAAATTGTGAAGATTTAGCAGAATGTCAGGAGAACCTCTCAATACAAGGAGTCAAACTGTACTTATTTCAAGCTGAAAAAATAATTGGACACTTGGACTTCTTGAAGTGATGACAATTAACCTAATCCCAAATGTGGGCCTACAATAACATTTTGACAAATGTAGCTTTCATTAACTGATCATTATCGGGGCATAAAATAGAATTAGGAAACTATAGTTGAATCACACATAAAAACAGGGAGAAGGAAGGAAGGAAGGAAGGAAGGAAGGAAGGAAGGAAGGAAGGAAGGAAGGAAGGAAGGAAGGAAATGAAACGGAGCATGTTGCAAAAGTTTAACATTTTCCCTAGATATTTTAAGTCACTAATGGAAATGGATATAATAAGATAGAATACAAATGTATTCAGAATAATCAAATTACCTTTTTTGATGAAATACAGTAACAGTTACAGATAGAGAAAATAACTCTAATGCAAACAAAATGGATTATAAATTTGGATGGCAAAGAGAATAGAACCCATAATAAAATCTAACTGAATTCAATTTTTGAAATATATGATTGCAATTTGGATACATGAAGGTTAATGGAGCTATGATTAGTTTAATGGTAAGAGAAGTATCTCCTTTAATGTCCCATAATGGCTAGGAAACAGTCAGAATCTCATCTAAAATGTCTAAAAATGGAAACTATACATTTAGATATATAACATATGTTTATACTAACTATGCTGGAAATAAAGTTGATGTCTCAGTTATTTTTCACTGGGGCTATAAAATATGGAATTGTGGCTATAACTACTACATTAACTGATCTTCATCTTGTAATATACATACATTGAGATGGACTAGTGTTCATTTGTCCCCCCCAGCTGTAAAGTCTCATTCAGAAGATCCTGGAAAACACTTAGGAGCACAGTAACATCCTAGTCAGTTGCTATATCAGATGTTCTAAATCCCTGGACATTTTTCCTACTTTTCTTGGATCTCAGAAACATTGCTAAGTAGTTGCATGCTTTAATAAAAGGACCCTAAAGGCATTAATGAGATCAGTATGTTCCTACAAGCATTTGGTTACTATCCTTAAAAAGGCAGAAGCTGTAGCAGATGCATTATAAAAGAAATCAAAAGGTAGAACAACCATCTGTGGTAGGAAAAAAAACACAATTTGCCAACAGATTTTTGCCTGCAATGCAACACTTAAACTTAAGTCCATAATAAAGTTAATAATCCCATATCATCACCCTTGCAGCCCCATCTCTATACTGAAGGATGTCCCGATTCCAGATTAACTATCATCAACAAAAAGTTGTGGATTATGCTACAAACACAACAGTGAAGCAAAAGTTGGCATGGAAAGCTGCACAATGCTTTTCATGAATGCTGGAAATTGAAAACTCTGGATTATCATTTTTGAGCATCCAAGAGGCTGTTGTAACACACAAGTTAGAAGGAGAAAATGTGAAGTTGAGTAAGTTGATGTTAACTGCATCATTGAACACACACACACAGACACACACGTCCAATATTTACTGATTCATGCCCAATGCTCTGATTCTCTCTGCTTTCTCCTCAGGGCCCAGTACAAGATGCAGAATAAAAACATTGAGCATTTCATGAGGTACCAGATAACAAGAGAGAAAACAGGAATGCCCTGAAGAAAATATCCTTTAAAGGCATAGAAGGGAAAAAGAGAAAGCAAACAACATCAGCCTATGTGTCACCTAATATTTTTCTTTTTGCAAAAAAAGAAGAAGAAGAAATTAAGGTTGTGAAATCCTTTCAGCTATTTATGTCACACAGTCCACCAGAAATTATGTTTAAATTATTTGACCTGCTAAAGGTGAAGTGTTTCCTTGGTAACTGTCACAGATTCCAAAATCATCTTTTATTAAGTGTGAAAGTAACCTGCACCGAAGAGCAAAAGTGGCTCACATGGACTAGAGGTTAAATTCTCCACCTAACAGATGCCCAGAAGCTGGGCGGTCACCTACAAATCGGTTTGACCAACTACCCACCCCCTCAGAAATTAAAATAAGAAAAAAATATGGAGACTTTTTCTTGCAGCTTTATAACAAGTTATCCATATTTAGGCTTCTAGCATAAAATTAGTTTCTAAGAGGGCTGGGGGGCCAAAGACACCTCCCCACTTCCCTCTCTTCGTATACAAGAAAAACAGTATAAAAGTGAATCTTATTTCAGCCAGGATGATGAGGTAGCATCTTCCATGAGACCTCGAAAGAATGGGCCAGAAGATCAGAAGAAACTATACAGGCAGTCCTTGATTTATGATCAACCTCCTTGCTTAGCAATGGAAATTCTGATTCAGTTGTGATCATAAATCATCACAACTGAATCAGAATTTCCATTGCTAAGCAAGGAGGTTGTTAAGGGAATCACATGGTCATTAAGTGAACCCGGCTTCGCCTATTGACTTGTCAAAAGTCAGTTGGGAAGGTTGCAAATGACAATCACAAGACCCTGGGATGCCGTAATCTTTGTAAATATATGCTGGTTGCCAAGCATCCCTATTTTGATCATGTGATTGGGAAGATGCTGTGACCATCATAAATGCAAGAACTGGCCATACGTTTTTTCAGCACTGTTATAACTTTGAACACTGAGCGAATTGCTGTAAGTCGAGGACTACCTGTACAGCTTTTATTAATTTATTCATCCAATTTATACGGCCATCCATCTCACAAAACAAGTGACTCTGGGCAATGTACAATTAAAGCAAGTAATAAATACTGTAGATAAAGTGGATACTGTACTGATGGATACCTCAGACTAACACCAGTCACATCTGCCCAGTGGTGGGATTCAAATACCTTAACATCTGGTTCTCTGCGTGGATGCAGGCCTGTGCCTCCAAGGCCTAGAACGGGCTTCCGGAAGTGACATCAATGGACTTCCAGCGGGCCGTTCTAGGCCTGGGAGACCTCCTCCAGGCCTCCAAGGCCTAGAACGGACTTCCAGAAGCAGCATGGGTTCAGCCGGTTCTCCGAACTCAACAAAATTTAGCTACCGGTTCTATTGAATCCCACCACTGCATCTGCCAAACCGAACTGGACCAGTGTGCCAGATTATGGTCTATTCCTTTCACACGACAATATAACCTCAAAAATGGCCCTCATTCCCTGAAGGCCCTAGGACAACTATCCATGGCAGCGGGAAAACCTGCCTGAAGGCAGGGGGTGCTCTCAGGACCGTATGGGTTGGAAACATGCAGTGGATAGACAATGGCTAAAATGATGATGATGAATGTTGAGATACTGTACTATTATTAAAAAATAAAATCTATAAAAACAGAGTTAAAACAAAAACAAAATAATAGGCAAAAGGGTGTTAATACAGGTAGCCCTTGTCTTATGACCACAGTTGAGCCCCAGATTTCTGTTGCTAAGTGAGATATTTGTTAAGTGAATTTTATGACCTTTCTTGCCACAGCTGTTAAGTGGATCACTGCAGTCTTTAAGTAATCGCACAGTTGTGAAGTGAATCTGGCTTCCCCATTGACTTTGCTGGGTCAGAAGGTCGCAAAGAGTGGTCATATGACTCCAGGGCACTGCAACTGTCATAAATATGAACTAGTCGCCAAGCATCAGAATTTTGTTCTCGTGACCACGGGGATGCTGCACTGGTTCTAAGTGCGAAAAATGACCATAAGTCACTTTTTTCAGTGCTGTTGTATGTTTGAATAGTCCCTAAATGAACTGTTGTGAGTCAAGGATTATCTGTAGTGACAGAGTCACCTCAGTACAGAAGTTCACTGCTCCCCTGGGGGCCCCAGGCCTAGTGACACAATCGGGTTTCGAGGGTCCTGCCAATGATCAAATGTGAGGGAGGTAGGGGTAAGGATATTATACAATGCAGATGGCACAGTGGAAAAGGTCCACCGCCCAGCATCTTCAGCAGTGTCCTTCAAGCAATAAGGACAAAGATAAAGGCCTCAGAGGAAACTTTGACAACTTTGTGTGATGCCCCAGCATTTGCTGTGTCAGTTGGTTTCCTCCTTTGATTCTGAGCAATTATATTTGGGCTGCAGATTGATAGGGAGTGTGAAGTTACACCTCCTTAAAAGTGGTATCGTGAGTCTTGTGAGGTGTTTATTTAAGGATTATGTTCACATACTTGCATCTGTTTAATATATGCACTTGTTATCTCCTTGGTACTTTTGAAAGAGTTTTGCGACTCATTCTTGGGTATACCTGCCTCTACAGAATGGAGCTTTGAGAAGCTGAACCTGAGTGAGAATCACTTAGACCTGGAGTGAATTCTGGGAGTGGGAGTGAGAGAAATGGTGGGTGTATTTGTTAATAGTTTAGAAAGTATGGTATGATCCTCTTTAAAAGATGATTCCATACTCCTGCCCATTTAGTGTGTTGAAAGAAAAATCAGGTCCAGTTCCAAGCCGGCAGGCTAAGACGCTGGAAATAAAATGGAGGCTAGCTGGTTAAGAAAGAAGGTTCTTGTTTATTGATGAGCAGAACCAGCAACAGCATGCAGTTCTGGGACAAAATGGAGTTGAGAGTGGGTGGGTTTTTATACCTTATTTGGGCTTTGTATTTGAGAAACCTGTTGTGAAATGTACTTTGACCTATGTTTGAGTGCGCCCTTTTGGTATTCTAATTATTGTTGCCTGACTCTCATTGTGGCTTGTCCTGTCCTTGGAGCTGGGTGGGGAATGTAGATTTTAGGAGTCTTTGTTTTTCTATTCCCATAAGCTCCAGCCTTCTGAAGGCGTTTTGCTTATGAATAGTGTGGCCCCAGTCTTTCTGAATGGATTAAAAAAAAAATCTCCATTTCTAAAGATTGGTCTCCTCAGGTTTCTGTCTTTGTTAAGATTTTTTTTCTCCATTTCTCCTTTAGGAGAAATATTCTATCCTGCCTCTTTTTAATATTCCCCAAAATATTTCATTTTCTCTGGGCGAGTGGGGGTGCTGACTTCCTACAAGTGCATATCTCAAGGCAGCTTTTCTTAATTATGTGGCAGCCCCAAGTCTTACCAGACTACGGGTAGTACAAACTTACAACAGCTTGTTTAGTGATCATTTGAAGTTACAATGGCACTGGAAAAAATGACTTATGACTGTTTTTCACACTTATGACCTTTGCAGCATGCCCATGGTCATGTAATTAAAATTCAGATGCTTGGCAACTGACACATATCGATGACGATTGCAGTGTCCTGGAGTCATGAGATCCCCTTTTGAGAACTTCCGGCAAGCAAAGTCAATGGGGAAGCCAGATTCACTTAACAATCATGTTACTAACTTAATAATTGCAGTGATTCACTTAACAACGGTGGCAAGAAAGGTCGTAAAATGGGACAAAACTCACCTAGCAACTGTTTTGCTTAGCAACAGAAATTTTGGGCTCAATTGCGGTCGTAAGTCAAGAACTACCTGTAATACTGACTTTCAGGTGAGGAGTCATAACATCACAAAAGGCTATACCAAACCTTCAGCTGTTTGTGCCCCCCAAGTAAACTGGCCCAACTTATTGTGAGCAATATGCTGACTCTGTAAACTGCTTAGAGAGGGCTGTAAAGCACTGTGAAGTGGTATATAAGTCTAAGTGCTATTGCTATTGTGAACTATAGCAGAGCTAAGCCAGCTCGCGGCAAATTGTCTTCTAGTGCAGGGGTCCCCAGCCCCTGGGCTGCAGCCCACAAACGGGCCATGGTTTGTTCAGAACAGGGCTACGGAATTGGCAGGTGAGAATGAGCATGCGCGCAGCTCCACTTTCGCATGCAGCAGGTGAGCACATGCACGTGTGCACAGCACCATTTGTGTTAGCGGCAGGCGCATATGCTTGCTGCTTACACAAATGGAACTGTGTGCATACACGCATTTGCCCACTTCTTGCACAGAACCATCCCCTCTCCTCCTTCCAGCAGGTCCCCAAAGCCGGAAAGATTGGAGATTGTTGTTTTAGTGCAGTGGTTCTCAACCTTTTTAATGCCGCGACCCCCAACCGGTCGTAAGTCGAGGACTAAACCGGTCATAAGTCAAGGACTACCCAACCGGTCGTAAGTCGAGGACTTTCCCTGCCCGGGAGCGCCACGCATGCGTGGTTCCGCCCCCTGCGCCGGCCGAGGCGTAGCTGGCAAGCAGCGGAGACAGAGCAGGCCGACAACAGCTGGCCCAGCTCAAGGGAGGTAAGGCACCCGCTGGAAAAGGGGGGAAAAATGGCGGACAGCCTTGCTTGGCGACCCCCGTGAAATGGTTGATCGACCCCAAATGGGGTCGCGACCCATAGGTTGAGAACCGCTGTTTTAGTGAGTCACCCTATACCTAGATATGACTTTCCTACTGTAATAAACTACAAAATGTAATGAGTGCATTATAAGAAAGCAACCTCCAGACATGGGTGCTCCCCACACCCAAAGGGAGGGAGTTATCGTTTATTGTTGTCCAAGAAGACTGTGGACTGATCTGGGTGTGTGGAGGGGGGGAACCTTTCTTTTGAAATCAGCTGGGAAGATGGCTGGGAAGGCCTGCCGCTGAAACAATGCAAGGCTTTCCTCCTTGTTGGGAATGGATTCTCTGGATCTCACCTGAGGAGATGACCCAAGGCAATGAAAAGGTTTGTGCACAAACCTTTCACATCACAGGCAGACAGAGGATGTCATGAAGTTTGAATAAACATTTATTTACTGTCGGATGAAACACAAAAGGTGGCTTTATGGCAAAGAAATCTGCTGTCCCTAATGTGGATTTCGAAATCACAGGCTTCCAGCAACTTTGAGCTATTGCAGCCTTGCTAGAGTCATTTGTCTTTGGGAACAATATATTGCTTCCTTCTTTCCTTGTAGCACTAATCTATTCTGTTGTCATGACAACCAACTCAAGTTCAGGTGCCTTCCCCCCCCCCCACATACACCTCTTTTCCTCTAAAGTTATTACACTGCTGGCTTCTTGTTGTTCTTGTTGTTATTATTATTAAACTGCACGGACTAATAACTGCCTAGGACTGGCTAAAGTTAACCGCTAGCAATACTTCATTTATCAGGACTGATGGAGCTAGAGACCTAATAATGGTGGACTAGGCATCATGCAGCCAGCAAGTTAGCTGTGCAGATGCCCAGGAATGATCTGCAACGAACTATGTCTTTAAATCAAAGATACAGAACAATGACTATGTGCAAATCCACACAGCCTCCATGCCCAGGGCATGACAGCCTTCTAATAATTTCCAAATTATATATCTACATGCTGCTATCTTTATCTCATCATCCATGCATAGCTGAGACAGACAGAGGATGGCTTTAGGTGCTCTGCTTTATGCAAAGTGTGTTTCCTTTTATCTCAACTTCAGATCTGCGTATGCAGTCAATTTAGAGTATGATGATGCACGCGAAGGAGGCAGCCTGAAGTCATATTTATTGTGTCTTAGAATGCTGCACATTAAACCTAATGTCAGACCAGCCCCAGCTTGGTCTTTTAGACAAGAAAGATCCTCAACTCCATTCAGGTCAAAAGGTAGACTTTACTAAAAGCCAAGTTGGAACACAATGTAGCAAAGCCAGAACTCTCGCGCCAAAACTTCCAGATTAACTTTCCCCAATCCATTCCACCCCTCTGCTAGTCCCCCATGGTCCAGTTGTAGTTGAATAAATTGTTTTAGGAATGGTCTGTTCAACAGCGGGCTGGTTGTTAAACTGTTACATTCCTTTCCCAGAGTTTTGATCTTGAGATGGTGCCTCTGGAAGGAACAATGAGTTGCCAACTTTCCCCCCCCTCCCATGCCACTCTCTCCCCACTCCATAGTTCATGGCAGATTGGCAACTAATAAATGCGAAGCTCGGCATATGATGGCAGTCCTGACACCTACAGTGGGGAAAAAAAGTATTTAGTCAGCCACCAATTGTGCAAGTTCTCCCACTTAAAAAGATGAGAGAGGCCTGTAATTGACATCATAGGTAGACCTCAACTATGAGAGACAAAATGAGAAAACAAATCCAGACAATCACATTGTCTGATTTGGAAAGAATTTATTTGCAAATTATGGTGGAAAATAAGTATTTGG
>NW_015386408.1:2951047-2995903 GCF_001527695.2 Protobothrops mucrosquamatus
TGTTTCTCTGCAAAGGGACCAGGACGACTGATTCGTGTACAGGAAAGAATGAATGGGGCCATGTATCGTGAGATTTTGAGTGCAAACCTCCTTCTATCAGCAAGGGCATTGAAGATGAACGTGGCTGGGTCTTTCAGCATGACAATGATCCCAAACACACCGCCCGGGCAACGAAGGAGTGGCTTCGTAAGAAGCATTTTAAGGTCCTGGAGTGGCCTAGCCAGTCTCCAGATCTCAACTCCATAGAAAACCTTTGGAGGGAGTTGAAAGTAATTAACAATCAGCTGAGGGGCGGCAGCCCGGAGAGCACAGGGCATGCTCCCAGCATAAACTTTATTTGTAAAGAGCCTCAGGCTGAAGGTCTTTACTAACGTCAGAAGCTTGTTCCTGATTAAATCGTCATTTCATGAGTAAACAGGGTCTTCGGGTGCTTTGTCAACTCACGTTCCGGTAAGGACAAGTGACAGATTAACTGGCTTAATATTTAGGATTTAGACTTATAAGGGAAATGAAAATTAACAATTAGGAATTAGCTTCGAACTATTGTTTAGCCCAAATAATATAGATGATGGACTTAAGACAATAAAGGACACTCTATCAGCAAGTGATGATGTATTAGAATGAGAAATAGAAAATGTTTATGAAATAAGATAAGGATATATTTAAGTAAGTAATATGTATATTCTAGATATGATAACTTTTATGTAGTGAAATAAAGGAAATTTGGATTACCCGAAATTCAAACACTATGGATATTAAAGGTTAAATTGGAATATTGTAATAAAAAATTAAAAATTAGGTAAAACTTAAAAACAGGATATGGATATGTATAAGCAAAAAATATATTGATAAAGGTTTTAATTAACTTTGTTATAATTAAAAATCTATTAGCCTAAATGTGATATAACAAATGTTAAGGGAAATAGAGAAGGAATTTCTGATGATGTAACCTGAAATATGTACTAAAGATTTTGTTATTGAACCACTGATTACCCAGTCACCATGCTGCTTTCCGAATACTCAATGTAAAATTTGAAAACCAATAAAATTTGTTTTAAAAAAAAGTGTACAAAATGTATGCATTCACAAAATGTTCCTGGACTTTTGTTCATTTTTTAAAATGAGATGGAATAGACCTTTTGTATGGAAATGACTGAAATTGAATAAGTCAGTGGAATCTTCTAATTCCAGTAGAAATAGTACTGCAGAATGGAAACAACTCTGGAAAAAATAAATGAAGTAGAACTTGTTGTGTCCTGAGCCTGCAAGAGGCAGGCTCGGGACGTTGCAAGCGTCCCGGGCAATTGCAGAAGAACACTTCCAGCCCAAGCAATCTGTCATGGCTTGGAGGCACACATTTCAACAGAGAGATCAGCGAGTTGGAGAATCAGCAAAAGACTACGTTGTGGCCTTGAGAAGAGCAGCTAAACCGTGCGACTTCAAGGACTTAGAAGAAAGACTGCGCGATCGTTTTGTGTGCGGACTGAGGAACNTGCTCTAGAGGAGATCTGCATGGAGGAATGGGCCAACATACCAGCAACAGTGTGTGCCAACCTTGTGAAGACTTACAGAAAACGTTTGACCTCTGTCATTGCCAACAAAGGATATATAACAAAGTATTGAGATGAACTTTTGATATTGACCAAATACTTATTTTCCACCATAATTTGTAAATAAATTCTTTCCAAATCATACAATGTGATTGTCTGGATTTGTTTTCTCATTTTGTCTCTCATGGTTGAGATCTACCTATGATGACAATTACAGGCTTCTCTCATCTTTTTAAGTGGGAGAACTTGCACAATTGGTGGCTGACTAAATACTTTTTCCCCCCACTGTATATAGACAGGGCTGTCTATATACTATATACTACACCTATAGTAGGGGGGCTGCTAGAGTTATAAGAGTAGCATGGTTTCCTGCCCTATCCAGAATTGGAGGATAGTCTGTGACCCAAGTCTCATCATTCTTATCCCACATGGCAAAGGATGATAGGACCTTGCAATATTTGGAAAATCCCTGCTTTGTCATCCTCTGTATATCTTCTTGATATGATCATGGAATAGTTACTTGGCTCTATCGAAATGGAATCAAATGGAAGCAGAAGATATCATCTTTTAGATAGACAGATAACCTTTATTGTCATTTTTATGGCACAAAAAATGAGCACATTTATGGCACATTGTGGGCACAATGGCACACATTAAAAATGAAATTTAGTTGCTTCCTCTCAAAGTGTACACATACATAACACACATTTAAACATACTATATACAATATATACACTGTATATATAGATCTACATCCTTACCTATAAGTAACATATAAATATTAATCACTGTCCATCTTGAATACATACGGAAGGAGGAAATTTTAGAGTTCACAAGGTTAATACTCTATGGCAGAGGTCCCCAACCTTTTGGGTACCAGGACCGGTTCCATGGAGAGAGGTTTTTCCGCAGACCAGAGGGTGCATGGTTTTGTGTGCTGCCTGCATCCCGCAGATGGGGCTTTGCTTGTTTGTGCGGGCTGGTTGCTGGCATGCTGTGGCCCGGTACTGGTCTACGGACTGGGGGTTGGGGACCCCTGTTCTATGGAATGGAACTGTGACTGAATCTGGATGTTCTGCTTCGGATACCACAGAGCCTCCTCCCAGAAGGTAACAAGGAAAACAGGTTGTGTCCCAGACAATCTTACAGACCCTGCTCAAGCAACGCTTATATGCTATGTCCTGGAGGGAAGGGAGGGAACTGCCAATAATCTTTTCAGCCATCCTCACCACTCTCTGCACCGCCTTCCTGTCTGATTTTTGATAAAAATCCATATAAAAACATGCCTGGGCATATGGAGACAGCAATGCAAGCTGTGTGTAGCATAGAACTGAAGTTTCTAAAACAAACATTTCAACTTCAGTGGAATGATGGAATTTGGGATGCTATGATGAGGCACACATATATCTAGTAAAGGCAATCAAGAATGGACAAAGATATTATAATAGCATGCTTTCCATTTATTTCTGATATGGATGCCATTCGAATTTCTAATTATAATCCAATCAACCAACCAAGGGATGTAATTAGTGAATTCCCCTTTTCTTTTAAATAAAGATGGACAAACCTGTCAATTCCTATTTATCTTACTTTCTCGTTTTTTTCCCCGACCCAAATTCATTTTGTCTTAGTTCTGTTACAATTGTAATCTACAAATTGGACCCCAAAATCTATTTTCTGAAAATGTCCACTGCATATTCTGTTTCAAGGTTATTCTGGCACTTTCTTCAGTCAATTCACTTGATCCACATTGAGGATCAAGGATAGATTGTATTGCATTCAGAACAGAGGCCAGCCAGCAGAAAAACCAGTTCCAACACCACAGAAATGATTGGAATAAGGAACAAAAAAAATAGAAACTTCAATTATAAACTTAAACAGTACATTTAAAATATGTTTTTACCAAGTCAGGTTGTTGGTTAATTTAGCTGAAAGCATCTCTCAAGTCCCTGGATATCGACACCATCTCTTGGGAAATTTTGGCGCATGATCGACCGACATGGCGTACCCTGGTTTACCAGGGGTGCCAGACATATGAACACAGGAGGACAATCTTGGCACAAGAGAAGCGAGCACTCCGTAAAGCCAGAGCTGCAAATGCTGAAGCAATAGTGTCCACATTTCTCTGTTCAGTATGTGGCAGAACATTCCGTGCTAACATCGGTCTCATCAGCCATCTACGGACACACCGTTGATGGCCCACAATCCACAAGATGTCAAGGTCTTCATCGAAAATCGATGGACGAACAACAACAATCTATACCCAGTCTATGTTTTAGGTTGCAACTATCATAAAAATCAGCCAGCATGACCAAGATACAGAGTTGCATATTCCTTGTCTATCATGACCAGTGATAGGAAATTTTCATCCAAATTTTAAGATGCCAAGAATTAAATCTGGGACTTTGTGCATGTGCGCTCTGAATGAATTACAAAATTGTTTGACTTCTATGGACCAAGGTTCAGAGCTTTTAATACGAGATAAATGGGAGATGAGGTTCCATAGGCTATTGTTCGATTAAATACTTATTATAATCTTAATCTTTTTTCAACCCAAAACAGTATTTGAATCATCTTTGGAGTCCACATTACTACTATTGCCACTACCACTACTACTACTACTACTACTACTACTACTACTACTACTACTACTAATAATAATAATAATAATAATAATAATAATAATAATAATAATAATAATAATAATAATAATAATAAAGTTGGAAGGGACCTTGGAGGTCATCTAGTCCAACCCTCTGCCCAGGCAGGAAACACTATACCATTTCAGACAAATGGCTGTCCAGTCTCTTCTTAAAAACTTCCAGTGTTGGAGCATTCACAGCTTCTGGAGGCAGGTTGTTCCACTGATTAATTGTTCTAACTGTCAGGAAATTTCTCCTTAGTTGTAGGTTGCTTCTCTCCTTGATTAGTTTCCATCCGTTGCTTCTTGTCCTGCCTTCAGGTGCTTTGGAGAATAACTTGACTCCCTCTTCTTTGTGGCAGCCCCTGAGATATTGGAATACTGCTATCATGTCCCTCCCTCATCCTTCTCTTCATTAGACTAGACATACTCAATTCCAGCAACCATTCCTTATGTTTTAGCCGCCAGTCCCCTAATCATCTTTGTTGCTCTTCTGTGTACTCTTTCTAGAGTCTCAACATCTTTTTTACATTGTGGTGACCAAAACTGGATGCAGTATTCCAAGTGTGGCCTTACCAAAGCATTGTAAAGTGGTATTAACACTTCACGTGATCTTGATTCTGTCCCTCTGTTAATGCAGCCTAGCACTGTGTTGGCCTTTTTGGCAGCTGCAGCACACTGCTGGCTCATATTTAAGTGATTGTCCACTAGGACTCCGAGATCCGTCTCACAGTTACTACAATTGAGCAAGGTACCATTCTATACTATACCTGTGCCTTTGGTTTTTCTTCCCTGAATGTAGAACCTTACTTTTTTCACCATTGAATTTCATTTTGTTAGATAGTGCCCAATCTGTCTGTCAAGATCTTCCTGTATCTTAAGCCTATCTTCTGGAGTGTTGGCTATTCCTGCCAGCTTGGTGTCGTCTGCAAATTTGATGAGTTACCCATCTATCTCCTCATCCAAATCATTGATGAAGATGTTGAAGAGCGCAGGGCCCAGAACAGAGCCCTGAGGCACCCCACTACACACTTCCCTCCACGTAGATGCAGTTCCATTGAGGACCACAGGCTGAGTACGGCCAGTCAGCCAGCTACGAATCCATCTGGTGGTGATGCTGCCTAACCCACATTTTTCTATCTTATCAAGTAGTAGGTTGTGGTCTACTTTATCAAATGCCTTACTGAAGTCCAAGTAAATTATATCCACAGCATTCCTCTGGTCCACTAATTTTGTCACCTGATCAAATAATGCAATAAGATTTGTCTGGCATGATCTGTTTTTGACAAACCCATGTTGGCTTTTGATAATAACTTTGTTTGCCTCTAGGTGTTCGCTGATTTGTTGTTTGATTATCTTTTTGAAGATTTTCCCAGGTATTGAGGTCAGGCTGATAGGTCTGTAGTTTTCTAGATCCATTTTTTTCCTTTTTTGAAGAAGAGAACTACTTCAGCTCTTTTCCAGTCCTCTGGTAGTTCCCCAGTGCTCCAGGAATTTTGAAATATATAGTTCAGTGGTTCTGAGATCACATCTGTCAGTTCCTTCAGAACCTTGGGGTGTAGTCCATCTGGTCCTGGTGATTTGAACTCGTCTAGAATGGACAGGTGCTCACTTACCATTTTCTTGCCTATCTTAACTTGTGTTTCTAATCTGTTTTTTATGGTACTGTTTTTGATAGGTTGGATTGTTTTTTTCCCTTTGTGTAAATATGGATGCAAAAAACAAGTTGAGTAGGTCTGCTTTCTCCCTGTTGCTTGTCACCTTCTTGCCACTTTCTCCCACTAATGGACCAATCATTTCCTTAAGTTTTTTCTTGTTTTTTACATGTTGAAAGAAGCTTTTTTTGTTATTTTTGACTTTTGTTGCAAGCCTTAGGTCATTCTGAGCCTTAGCTTTCCTCACTTCATCTTTGCAGGCCCGGACTATTTGCAGATATTCTGCCTTAGTTATGTGCCCCTCTTTCCACTTTTTATACTTGTTCTTTTTGTCTTTCAATTTATGAGAGAGTTCTTTATGCAGCCATGCTGGTTTCTTTTGAGAACTGTTATTTTTCTTCTTTGTTGGTATTGTGCTAGACTGGACTTTTATAATCTCACTTTTCAAAATTTCCCAAGCTTCTTGAGTTGTTTTCCCCTTCAGGATTCTCATCCATGGAATCCTTCCCAAGCTCTCTCCAAGTTTATTAAAATTAGCTCTCTTAAAGTCCATGACTCTAGTTTGACTGTGTTCTATTGGTTGTGTTTGCATAATGTTGAATTCCAATATTGCATGATCACTCCCCCCTAAGGTTCCTGTGGCTTCAACACCTTCTATCATATCATCTCTGTTAGTGAGAATTAAGTCCAATATGGCTGATCCCCTAGTTCCCTTCTCTACTTTTTGGGAGAAAAGGTTGTCTGCTAGGTTTGTCAGGAACCTGTTTGATCTTCCACTTGGTGCAGAGTTTGTCTCCCAGTTGATTCAGGGTAATTAAAGTCCCCCATTACTATTGTGACGTGCTTCCTTAGTTAACTGACTAGCAATAAGTTCATCTATTACCTTTGTTTGGTTGGGTGGCCTATAGTATATACCTATGGCAATGTCATTTCCCCCCCTTTTATATTGACCCAAATGCATTCAAGACAGTTTTCATCATTGTTGTGCTCTATTTCTATAGAGATGTAGTTATTTCTTATATAGAGAGCAACTCCACCTCCTCTCTTATTTGGTCTGTTTCTTTTAAATAATTTAAATCCCTCTAGCTGTGTGTTCCATTTGTGGGTTTCATCCCACCAAGTTTCTGTAAAGGACTCAACTGTCTATACACCAATGCAAAGAGCATGAGCAACAAACAGGGTGAATTAGAAATTCAGGTAAATGAGGGCAGATGTGATATTGTTTCCATAATGGCAACAATATCATATCTGCCCTCCTTTACCTGAATTTCTAATTTACCCTGTTTGTTGCTCATGCTCTGTGCATTGGTGTACAGACATTTGAGTCCTTTATGACTGATCCTGTGTTTACTTTCTACATAACCTGTATGGTGCCTGAGTTCCTCTGTTTTCTTACCACGTGTTTAATTAGTGCACTTTGTGTGGCACTCACTATTAAAAGTTTGATTTTGCCTGACAGCAAGGTTGATATTCTTGTCCACACACACATCTACGTTACATGCACTGATAACCCTATAATTTTTAGATTGCCAGGGACAGGAATGTTCTGTATTAATTAAATCACCATCCCCGTTGTTCAGATCCCACAGTTGTCCACACTGCCCTTCTCCTGCAGGATCTTTGTGGTAGAGGGGGCTGATAGTATGGCAGCTCAATAGAGCAGAAGGGCTTTTAATGTGGTTCATTTTTCCCCAGTACAGATCCATGTACCAGTTTAGGAAAACTTGTTTTCTATTATTTTTTTGGGGGGGGGGAACTATAAGAAATTGTTGTTTGGTCATGCATCCTTCAAGATACCTTATCAAAAGTTTAACTGCTCTGTTGTTTCAAATTGCTTTAATATCCCTTTTCCTGGTCATTATTATTATTTCTTTAATAATAACTCATCTGAGAATGAAGATGTTGGTTTTTAAAAAAATAATATATCACTCCCCTTTTGAAGAAGAGATACTGTGATACTTGGCTTTTATTTTCTTTCAGCTAGCTGTGGGAGTACACCTCATAAGCCACCCGGCTTAAACTAATTAAGTTTTACAGCAAAATTGTCAAATTCTGGCCCAAACACAAGTCGTGCTTATATTGTCAAATTCTGGCCCAATCCAGTTGTGCTTATATAGTACTGATGATGATGAGTAAGATGGCCTCGTTTAGCCTTTTAAAAAGTTGTAAACTGAATGGTGGCCTCCGCCCCCTCAAAAATGTATTTATGTTTCGCAATTTATTACATCTTGGAATTAATGTTATGTATTTTGTACCTAACCCTGTGCTCATTTGGGACTTTGCTTCCTGGTCACAAGTTTAATCCTCAGCATTTGTTGGTGACAAGAACTTTCTGGTAAGCAATTGTGGGCAATGAAGGAAAAGGTTTGACAAGCACTGTTTTAATCTGCCTTAAATCAAACTTCTCCAGTTAATGGAGCCCATATAGAGCTTGTTTCCACGGGTTGGTCTCCATTCTACAGAGAGGAGTGCAAGAGAGGCATCAAAAATGCTCTTTCCCCAACCGTAGTGCTCTCCAAATGGCAATATGGGCCTAGCTCTTCTTACAATATGAGATAATAAATATTATGGATGGATCTCTAGTAAATTCTCCAAACGGTCACAAACATGGCCAGCCTACCAGACAGGGAATACTCTTTTTTGTTAAGTTTGTTCTTTCACTTGTCTTCATAGTTTCGAGATTCTAGCTCCTGATATGAAGCAATATGTTTCCTGAAAGACTGAGCGTACTAAGGCCCAGGTGGCAGTTGCTTGATTCCTGATGCAGTTTTGTTCCCACACAGTGGGCAGAAGACCTTGTAGAAAGCCTAAGAGTGGAACTGTTGAGATCTGTAAATATGCGGCTAACAGGTCTTTTTCTTCTCACTCAACATGCGTTGATGCAAGTGGGAAGATTAGAACTGCAACATTAAAGGCCATGCAATATTCCTCCCCTATTTCCAGGGTTTTGCTGCTGAATTGAAAGGTTGTTTTGTTCACAAAACTGCATGCTTTGTTAATTCATTTGGTGTCCTATACTACAAAACCAAAATATCTCTGTATCTTCTATTTAAATATTTGAGATGTGTGGATACTCAGAAGTTTTAAATCAAAGGATTGCAGTTACACTGTGTGAGTACACATCAACAATCTCTATCATCTCTCTCTCACACACACTCATTCATCCATCCATACACACAAAAGATGCCCATCCATCTTATTTATAAAAAATAAATGGAATTGTACAGTCAGAAATTTCTTACCTGCCAATGACATTTCCCTACTTACATCAAGAACTAAAGCAGGGCACACTGCAAAACTATTCTATATTTTTGAAGAAAACCCCCCAGCAGTTATTATATTACAAGAACAAAACAGTTTCCAGGGAAACTGCAACCTGCAGCAAAACAACAAAGAAATTTAGGGGGGAAATGGCACACAGAGTGAGAAAGAACATTAATTGGATGAATTAGGAGAGTGTATCCTGTGGTTTATGAGTGAATCAGATGTTGCATTACTTAGAAATATCTTACGGTAGATTTGACCTTAGAATTGCCGACTTGGTCAATGCACTTCCCCATTACTCAACGGTTTTGATTCTATGGTAAATTTGTGCAGCACATTATCGAAGTTATATTTCTACATTACCCCATCTTGTAATATTTTAAGGTTACCTAGAAGTTACTTAAAGAGGACAATCCTCTGATCAGCAGCCACCATAACTGAGGCTGTCTTACTCTGCTACATATCTCTCTGGTTGATTCTCAGAGAAAAAAAAAAAGAAAATTTGATTCCCAGAGAAAACTGCAGCATTTTCATTTAGTTGAAATATTTGAAAAATACTGCACTGCATTTCTGTGAAAAAGAACTAAAGAAACACCAAGCATTGCCATTATCTATGTTTGCACACTTAACAATGATATTGCTATTTGCATCTGTGTACGTTTTTATTTCATAACACAATACATTATGGCTAGGTGGAAAATGTGGTAAGAGAGGGATTTACCTTACTGACCACAAACACCATACATTTTATCACAGTACAATCAACAGGAGTGTAGATATATAAATATTCCTTATGCACAACACCAAGCTTTGAAACAATTATATAATAGCAAAGCATCAATCGATAAGAATATTAGTAGCTCAGAGTTGAAATGAGGGGTCCTTGGTGCTCTCTGAGCTTGGTTGCTTTCTTGCAGACGTTTCATTACCCAAACTAGGTAACGTCATCAGTATTGAGCATGATGATGAAATGTCTGCAAGAAAACTTCCAAGCTCAGAGAACACCAAGGACCTCTCAAAGATTTAACTCCAAGCTTAGGACATGCCATGGTAGAGACTATAGAAGATAGGCAATTTCCCTATCATGTCCTCTAAATGTATAGTTAAGTGGGCAATACATTTGCCAGGATATGGCTAAAAATCAATGACTTGTTTCGCCTGATTTTAATAAATGTGCATTGGGTTCTGGCTTCCTCCATCCAGAAGAAAAACCTAAGAAGGAAGTCATAAGTCAACTATGAACAAGGAATACTGTAGCTTCCTTTTCTGGCTTCTTTTGGACAGATTATTTCATGTCACTCATACCTGCTGGTTTGAAGAGCCAGCAGTCACAAATGATTGAATTTACTATTAATTCTAAGTTTAGGTACGTATGATGTCACCTAGTCAGTGGAGCTTAATTCTGAGTTTTCTGAATTTCTGAAATACATCTTTCTTAACCTTTGGCCCAGATGTGCACATTTATCGCACACACACTCAGCCCACATGCTTCAGTTTGGGGTATGGATACAGGCTGTGCTAAATTAATCTTGCTGCTGATTTAGGGAAGGAAAAAATACAGATATTGCTTCTGATCCTTGGGAGGAAAAGCTGAATTGTACCTGCTGGGGAAAAAATAGGGCCAATTCAAATCAATGTTAAGAATCTTTCTTTGTCATGACAACATTTAGGTGCTCTGCTTTTTAAATGATCTTTCTATCAGGAACGCTAGCTGGGAGTAAAATATATACTGATTCTAGAAATAAAGATTGTTCTTTAACAAAGATTTTCTTTTTTGACAAGCATAATGTTTAAGAATTTCCTAGAGGTTCTGATAAAGCTCCCTCTTTTGTTCCTAGAAATGAAGGGGAGGAAGGAATCAAATGTTCTTGCAACCACTGATAGTTAAAAGTGTTCTAAAAACAGATTCCTCAAAGACTTTTGAAGCAAACTTGGAAAAATAACAGGATCTGAAAAAAAGAGAAAGCCCTTTTCAATTAAATTGTCCAATTTTTGAAAAGGGAGTTCCAAGTCTCAGCTAGGAAGAAATGTCATAAAGAATTTTGTTTATTTTGGAACACCAGGACGCTGTCTCAAAGCAACAGTAAAAGGCCGAACATTTGTAATCAACAGCAAAAAACAACCCTGATTTTTCGACTGCATGAGTGAAGTTCTTTTCCTGAGATACCAGAAATATATTCCTCTGACATTTTTCTTCACTTGCCTCTTTCAAAGCTGATTCACAAAGCCCACATTTAAAGTAGCAGTCTTCCCACTGAAATATTTGATTCCTTGGGATTAATACAAGGTCTTGCAAAAGCTCTCTGAATTGTGATTTTATCAGGGAGGGGCTCTTCCCCCCCAAGAATAACTGCAATCCTTACATTAATTCTATAGGGCAGGCTATTATAAATATCCCCCTCACATTCCAACACTGTATATGCTAAGTTGGGGGAATAGGCTGAACCTTGTGGAGGTCAGTCTAGCACCATGAAATAAGTTCTTGATGGAGAAGATATCTGAGCAGGAATAGAATAGAATAGAATAGAATAGAATAGAATAGAATAGAATAGAATAGAATAGAATAGAATAGAATAGAAGGGACCTTGGAGGCTCAGGCAGGAAACCTGAGAAATTATTGTCCAATCTCTTCTTTAAAACTTCCAGTGTTGGAGCACCAACATCTTTTGGATACTTGAGCATTGTCCCAAATCATTTCACTTCCTGAGCTGAAGATGTTCATTCTACCACCTTTCTACATGGAGGTGAATGGTCAGACAGCTGAAATACTGACAGAAACCTCCATTGCACTGGGTCACTAGGCCAGTTAACAGACACCTTTCAATAGCCCAATGTTGTTCTCTGCACTTACAGCCTTTGCATCCAGTGGTAGCCACTTCATCTGTTGAACACAATTAGCTCAAGCGCAATTAGCAAATGACACTAATTCTCAATGAGTTACCAATATGATGTCCAATTCCATCACGATCATAATGGCATTGGTCAGTGATGCATATGCACCAGATACCCAAACACAGTTATACATGGTAGTTATCTATCCATTTTTCTGTTGTTTGTCTACACTCAGTTTTAGGCAGAAATTGTATGAGGATTTATAAGGACCAGCCTTCCCAAGACAACTTCCATATAACGACCCATTTCCGGCAAGGTGGATAGGATTATTATTAGGCTTGTGAAATTGGTATGACTGGAGGCTGTGAAGAAGGAATAAATTGCAATGATGCCATAGCAAATCTTTCTGAATCTTAGAGACTGATTTCAAAATTATTTCAATAATCCCAAGAATCAAAGGGATAGAAACAATGGATAATAACAGTATTCTCAAAGCTGCACGTAACAAATGGCCAAATATTCCCTTACTGGGAGACAGGAACACTTTGAGTTCCCCCCCCCAAGAGGTAACTGGAGAGACAGGCCCTGGTGAGGAATCCAAGGAAAAAACAGGCTGACCCTCTATGCAGCCGGACCACAGACAAGATGAAGAAGTTGGGATTGAAAGCATTAGGCCAAAATGCGCTAAGCTTCTTCACCTTTTCACAGCAGCAGCATTCTTAAATGCAAGTCCCATTCTGAAGCACTGTGGTCCCCTGGCTGATGGTTTGGTACAGCAATGTAAACACCTTTATTAATAATATATAACAGTGATAATTAAGAATGAGATATTCCAGCCATGCCAGCTAATTATATACCATTTATCAAAGTGGCATCTTGAAATCATCTTTAGCTTTACATAATAAGAGAGCCATAGCTTACATTATTAATATGGAGACACACAATATGGGACACTACTAATTTGATCTTTGTTTCTTTTAGCCACTTAAGAACAGATCAATGGTCCAATTAATCCAGGGATGGATAGTCTTCTCTGATTCTCTTTTATGATCATTGCAGCCTCTCCCTTGTTATGAGTGTGTAAACAATTCCACATCAGTTGTAAGTATGCATTCAAATTTGCAGAAAGATGTCATATTTAACTTTGTGTCACAGACTCCTCAGACTTGAACAAGCAAGTTGCCAATCTCAGAAGTCAGCAGTCAATCATCCCTAGGATATGATGGCAGCTTCAAAGTCAAACTAAGGGAATATCCTTGGTTCCTCCAAGCCAATGCACATAAGTGAGCCCTACTTGCATCTAGCATATTTAAGAACATTGCCAATGATGGGCTCTTTGTTGGAAACATCTCACCATTTCTCTGTCCTTGCTTCCTGCTCTGCTCTAAGAGTAAGAGCGATGACTTTGATGGAGATCCATCACTCTGGCTTAACTCCATCAAGGTGATTTTCCTCAATCTCTACACCTGAGAGCCCCTCTGTGAAGGAGATGGGCAGTTAAGAAGTTTCAGATAGATAGATAGATAGACAGACAGACAGACAGACAGACAGACAGACAGACAGACAGACAGACAGACAGACAAACAGACATAGACAGAGAGATAGATTGGTAATATGATAGACAGACAGACAGACAAATTCTGCCCTTCAATTCTGGCTGGATGACTAACCTCTCTGGCAGGATTCTTGGTCTGTCATGGACCATGTTTGCTTCTTTGTTGTTGTCATAATCCATTTCCTTGAAATTGTCAAGGAATATTTTGTTACAGGTTCCTTTTATATTGTACAGTTGTGTCTTAACCTCAAACCATCTGGAAAAGTTTGAACTTGTATATCAAACTCATAAAACAAATAGCCAGATATTATGGACACACTACTACATATAAGAACTAGTAGTCAACATGTAATCAAACCAGCAAGGTATTTATTAGTGTTAGTAGCAACTGCTACATTATTCATCTTTATTACATAAAGGTTTTCCACATAATGTGAATTCTTTTTAATAGAAATAAGGACTTTAAAAAAAAACACCAGAAATTCAAAGCTGAAAAGTCAAAATCTTCCATCCACTCCAAATTCCTGTACTACCGATTTCTGGATGGCTTGATGGATATTGGTTATTTCCTTCTGAGTCAGGGTCCTTTCCAAGTGCCGGTAAGTGATCTTGTAACAATGGCTGACCCTTTTTGTCCTAGGGAAACACAACAACAACAACAACAAAATCAGTTCCTGGTGTTAATTTGTACAAAATTATACATAGTTGGAAGGAGAAAAGGAAAAAGTTTATCCTTGAAGTTATTCTATGCTTTTCTTGCCGTGGCGTTTAATTATATTTTTCAAGTTACCAATATAATGGATGGAGTCAGATTTAACCCCTTTTTGTAATGAATAATTAACCTCTCCAGAGGAAAAAGAAAACTCCAGTTGAGTTCTGGTTGTTTTTCAAATGGACACCATATTGCTTGTTCATATTTTCTCCTTCTTTCCTGTCCAATGCAAATTCTTGCACCAGACATACAGTATATATGGACTACTGGACTACTGCAATGCTCTCTACATGGGGCTTCCCTTGAGGAGCACCCGGAGGCTCCAGTTGGTCCAAAATGCGGCCGCGCGGGCGGTGTTGGGAGGGACTCGTCACTCCCACGTTACGCCGCTTCTGCGCGAGCTGCATTGGCTACCGGTGGCCTTCCGGGTGCGCTTCAAGGTGATGGTTATTATCTTTAAAGCGCNCCTCTGGAACGAACTGCCCCCAGAGATCAGGGTGATTCCTGATCTCCCTTCCTTCCGCCGCGCCCTCAAGACGTGGTTGTTCCAGCAAGCGGGACTGGCCTAGGGGATTTTATAGGGGTTTTAATTACTTTTAAATTTGACATTTTCAAATATTTCATTTTAATCAAATTTTAACTAGGTGTAATTTGTTAGCTTTTTTTATCATTTGTCAGCCGCCCTGAGTCCGAAAGGAGAAGGGCGGGATATAAATACAATAAATAAATAAATAAATAAATAAATAATATATCCTCCTGAAGATATGCTAGCATGAAGACAATTCACATGTAAAGAGTCTGAATAGAGGAGACAGCTTGTTGGAGGCTGCACTGAAGTACTATTACCACAAGAAATGTATACATTTCCTAGAGACAACCATAATCTTTGGTGACCTGTTTGACATAGTTCATATTGCTCAAACATCTACAACTAACAGCCCCCTGTACAGTAGTGGCCAAAATTGTGGAAACCTTTTAGGAAAAGTGTATTTTTGAGGTTTGATGGCTAATAACACCACTTTTTTTTGGAGCAGTACCATAAAATTATATATCAATGGAAAGATAATTTAATCAAGAATGTAATGCAACAAAGTTTGTTCAATTATCTGTACTGTATTCTATGAAAAGTTATTGCCAAATAACCAGAAAAAGGAAAAACCTAACTTGCTTAGGTTGATATGAGGTAGCTTTCCTTCATCTGATTGTCGCCAACAAGCATGAGTGTTTAGAGAGCCAATCAGGTGTCATCTTGTTTTGGCAATGAGCCAATCAGATCACAGTAGGATTCAATTATTGATGTCATGTACTGAAGCTGAGAGGAGGACATTTGTCAGTGTGTTATGTGATCGCTATAAAATTGGTTGGATTTTTTGTGTTCTTTCATTTAGTGAGCTTGTAAAACATAATAAAATTAAAGTAATGGTGCAAAGAGTTGACTGGTTGCCCAGAAAGCAATGTAAAATAATATTATTAAGTGAACAAGCCTACAGTTATAAAGAAATTAGAAGAAGAATTGGTGGAAACTTAACCAAAGGTGGCATTTCTACTGTACACTTTTCCCAAAAGGTTTCCACAATTTTGGCCACTACTGTAGAATAACAAATTATTCTAAATAGAGATTTACCTATAGGAAGGCAGAATAAGAATGTGCATATTCTAAGGACCAAGTAAATCATAGCTGTTACAGCTGAGATCAGGCTGAAGCTCCTCTAAATTGTAATCCAACTGTTCAATGACAAATAAAACAAATAAAAAGGTGGGTGGCAGGAGGCTGAGAGTCCTATAAGTTTTGTGGAGTAAATGCTTTGTTTAACATCTAATCCTCACAAGAAAGAGTTTTGACATTGTTTTTGAAGGAACATCTATTTATTGATGCATCCATATGCAGCTGTCCCAAAGGGGAAAAAAAGGCAAGTATATATGTAGGCATGTTTTTATAAATAAGACTCATATGGCTATCCAGCTTGTCAAACACAATGGTGGGTGGTTCACAGCAATAATAGAAACAAAGACAATAAAACCAAGAAAGCCAGGTGACTTATCCACAATCTTCCATCCATCAAACCACAGAGTCTTCGGGTTTCAATCTCACCTCATCACACTGCCTGGAAGACTCATAGTACAAGAACGCATCTTCATTAGTAATACCTAAAGAGACTGAATGGCCATCTGTTTGGGATGTTATAAGCTGAGTTAGGCAATCTGGACCATGAGTTTAGTTTAGTTTAGTTTAGTTTATTGTATTTATATCCTGCCCTTCTCCTTGAGAAGCATATGCTGACCCCAGTAATTTATTAGCACTCTGAAACCACATCATATCATTCAACAGGAAAATCACTGATTGCCATCAGTATGGGTTTTCATTTTTCTTACCCCAAAGAAGAGTCAAAGTGGAAGTTTTTGCTGAAAAGGTTGCCTACTTCTGCTCTAAGGAAAGGTCTTCCTCCATCACCAAGAAGCTAATCGAGATTGCTTTTAACTCTATCACTGGGTTCATCCTTTGCCCAAAACTATAATTTGTTTAACTGTGGTTTAATAGCGATAAACCAGAACTGTTTGTTTGCTTATGCTAGCCATTAGTATGGTTTACAAATGATAATAGTCAATTTCATACAATATGCTAAGCCAAAACCAAATAAACCATGTTATCATTTAGATTCAGTCCAAAGCCAGTCAGTGATTTTAACATCTCATTTTCTACTCTTTAATCAAATCAGTATTATTTATATTTTTACCTTCCCCCCAAAAAGCTGTCATTTATATCGAATGCTTTACTTTTTTAAAAAAAACAAACCAATGCCTCTCTCATTAATTATCTGCTCACGAGTTAAATCTCTTACTGTGACCCCCATTCTTAGAAGCAAACGGTTTTACTCTCTCTAGTATGTCTATTATTATTATTATTATTGTTGTTGTTGTTGTTGTTGTTGTTAAATTTATTTGCCCCGGTCTAACCTCAGGGAAACTCTGGGCGGTTTATAACATTAAAAGCTATAAAACCATAGCACATAAATATTATAAAAACAATAAAAATAGCATTACAATCAGAGAAAGGTTACAGTTAAAAGATGGGTGGGAGGGAGTGGGATTGCCCAAAGGGGGAGGTGAGATCTCCTCTTAATCCATCAACCATCTCCAGCGTGATGTTTTCCTGTTGGGGCCCCAAGCCAACAGGCATTAGGTCCTTGTGGAAGACGAGAAGGGTGGGAGCAGGTCTCACTTTGAGGGGGGATGCGATGGTAAGATTTTCCCAAACGGTAGGAACCACGGCAGAAAGGCCTCTTCTCCTGGACCCCACCAGCTGGATTTTTTTGGTTGACCAGGCCTGCAGCATGCCTCTTCTGCCGATGCAGGTGAGGCGGGCCAGTCCCATTGGGGTGAGATGGTTTCTTAAGTAACTTGGACCCATGCTTGTCTATGAATGTCTATCATTCCTCCTTCCCTTTTTTACACTTCTAAGATATTTAAGCACCTGTAAAAGGACTGGGCAGTTACAAGAGGCATGCTGGTTCAACTGATTTACAGAAAAGAATAACGTTATTCGTTAACACTGTACGGCTTGTAGCACTACTTCAAGAAACAAACAAAAGCCACAGTCCAACTTCAAAAACAACAACCAGGCAAGGAAAAAATATATAGCAAGCATGCCTTGGGCAGTGAAAACTCTGCAGAACTACTTCAGTAAGATCTCTCTGCACTGCTATTGTTTGTGAACTACCTGTATCCAGGTTGAATCTCTTATCCTTGGCAACCAATACTGGCAATAAAGCCCAAGCAACTGCACCAAGGTCATGTTGTAAATAATGGTATTTTGTACGACACTGGTCTTTAATTGCTAGATGTTGACTCCCAACTACATCATGATATTTCTTAAGCTGGACACTTTGAAGCAGAAAAAAAGAGAGAAACTATAAGAGAGAAAACAAATAACAGGTAGGAAAAAACCCCAAATCATTTAAACGTTGGCCAATACTTCATTAACATTAGTTTTGGAAACAAACAGAATCATGGACAAAGGAGAAGCAAAACTAAATGGATCTGACATGATAATGGCTTTCAGCCTTTGTCTCAAATAATCCACTTATCTCAAACAGATCCAAATCTATAACTTGCAATCAAGCTTGAGCTCAAACAACAAGTCCCATTTGACTTCATGTGTGCGTATGCTTTAAAAGAATTCTGCCTTTAATAATAGTACTAGTCCATTTTTTTCATACTGGGGAAAATAGACCTTCAGATGCCTGTTGTTCAACAGTTGAAATAATGAAAGGCCTATCCTAACCCCACTGGACAAGAACCATAGAAACCAAGATGACTCCTGGTTTTTAAACCAAAGACTCTGGGAATGCACTAATTCATTTAGCTCGGGAAATTAGAAAGCTTAAACATAACCATGAATGTTTTGTGCCTTTAAAAAAATTCGTCCATCTGTTACAGCAGGGGTCCCCAATCCTCGGGTTCCAGATCAGCAGTGGTCCATGGCACACCAGAAACTGGGGCACGCAAATCAGTGAAGCACCATCTGCACATGCGCGGGGAGCAGGCAGAGTGCGAAACCACACCCTCTCGATTCGCAGAAAAGACTCTCTCTACAGAATCGGTCCCTGGTGCCCAAAAGGCTGGGGGCCGCTGTTCTACAATAAAGAGCCTGTGATATTTTAAAAAGTATTATCACATATTCTCTTATGGATCATCACAGTCCATTGACCCTGATCTGCTAAAGCTTCTATTGTAATAAATGTGTTAAGTTTTAGTGGACTGTAATTCAGAAACATTTATAAAATAATAAGCCTACTACTGCTTAAGGTGTCATAAGATTCTTTGGTTTTGCTGCAAAGGGCCAAAAGCAAATGAAATATAGTAGGTTTGTCCTTAAAATTAAGATTAGTGTTGATTGTGTTGTGCTGTAAAACATCATGTACATTGATCATGTTATACCAGTAAAAATAAGAATGAGAAAAACGGTTTAGGGAATCTTAAAATTTAACAGATTTATTATGGCACAAGTTTTAGTGAACTAGCAATCACTTCATCAGTTACATAACATACTATATGTATAATTGAAGTAGTTAAAATATATAATTGGCCCCATATTCCATGAAATGAAAGTCTATAATATGATAAATTGATTAAGTCTTTAAGGTGTCAGAAAACTCTTTTCTATATTTTCATTAAAATGTTATTCCTTAATTGTCTAAGGGAAATGATGCAAATATGCAGGTCTATTATTCAATTATTATTATTCCTATTATTGAGGAATTATTGAGTCTATCATTTGTTCTTCTATAACTGTCTGGTTTGGTACAGCAACCAGACAGGACAGGTACAGACTTCAACGGATAGTTAGGATGCAGAAAAAATAATTGCAACCAGCCTGCCTTCCACTGAGGACCGGTATATTGCACAGGTCAGAAGGAGGGTGGGGAAAATATCTACAGACACCTCACATCCTGGACATAAACTGTTTCAACTTCCCCTTGGGATGTCACTATAAGGCATTTCATGCCAAAACAACCAGACAGAGAGAGGTTTTTTCCTTATGCCATCACTCTGCTGAACAACTAATTCACACAGTACTGTCTTACGTCTAAGTATATTTACTCATGTAGCATGGCTTATCCTTCTCATCATTTCTTCTACCTTCTCTTATTCTTATCATTATTATGATTATTACTCTATTGCTTTGGCATGTACACTGAGAGCTTATGCACCAGAGACAATTCTTTGTGTGCCTAATCACACTTGGCCAAACTATTCTATTCTATTCTATTCTATTCTATTCTATTCTATTCTATTCTATTCTATTCTATTCTTCCATTCCACTCATTTTAAATACAGAATTGTGAAAGGTATGATGCACTTATATGATACAATTGTACTGTGTGCTGTTATTCTGTACAAATAACTAAGGGGGACAGAGGGGCCATTAACACAGCAGAAAAAAATGACATGGTGATTCAATATTAAAATATGGCATATTTAAACTCAGTGACTATGCATTTGAGATGAAAAGTACAGATTTCAATGTGCTCATGCATTTTGGGTTCTCTTAAATATTTAGCAAGTGTGAAATCACAATATTCATCTAGATTAGAATATTCTTCCTCTTCCTTTCAATAGGGTAACCTTATTGGGGGAATGGGTTATATATATCCATAATTAGCCTTGTAGGAGACATACCCATCCTCTGCATTACTAGAACTACTCCACCTACTGTAATACTGATATGAACAAAACAAAATCCTTTTTGTTACATTATCCAGCCAATGTTACCTGAGTTGATAATGGTTTTTTCCTAAAGGCCTATGCTGTAAGCAGTAAAAGAAATTTATTCCAATAGTATTAATATATAGTTGATACAATTATATTAATATATGATTAATATAATTATATTAACTGATAATACAACTGATAATTGTACTAGCATACTGGCCAAAATATTGTTAGCAGAAAATACTACAAGTTGCACATGTGCAACCAAGCTGATCTATCTATCTATCTATCTATCTATCTATCTATCTATCTATCTATCTATCTATCTATCTATCTATCTATCTAATGAGTGGTGGCGAACCTATGGGCACGCTCTGTGGGCACGTGTGCCATCGCCCCAGTCCTAGGACTTCAGCTTTTTCGTTTTAGGCCTCCGCCATGGGCAAAAAAAAAAAAGGTTCAATCAATCAATCAATTTCAACTTCTCACAGGGAAAAAATAGATCTCGCAAAGTTGGAATTGATTGATTGAACTTTTTAGTCCCACCAAGTCTGCCGTTACCACCACAGCCATGCCCACCCAATGGGCCACACCCACCCGGCACCCGATGATACACAAGTGGGTTTTGGGTTGCAGTTTGGGCACTCGGTCTCTAAAAGATTCACCATCACTGATCTATATCATCACCTACTTACCTACCTAATTTTAAAAGTCCCTCTGATTACTTGCGCTTTTGCAGACAAATACCAATTATTATTATTATTATTATTATTATTATTATTATTATTATTATTATTATTATTATTATTATTATTGTTGTTGTTGTTGTTGTTGTTGTTGTTGTTGTTGAAGTAGTAGTAGTAGTAGTAGTAGTAGTAGTAGTAATAATAATAATAATAATAATAATAATAATAATAATAATAATAATAATAAGCAATCCAGGAAGAAGGATTCAGAATATTACAGCAATGCTTAGCTAGCTTTCTTTGTAAAATTATAATTGCGTGAAGTGGGAAGAATAAACTTTCCTCCTTTTACATCTAATCAGCTGGACGTGGAAAAGGGGATCCAGTTTTATGCATTCAACACAGGGCCTCCCCATTCATCTTAGAACACAGAACATCATCAGAGTTGGAAGGGACCTTTGTGGTCTTTTAGTCCAACAGAATTCTGTACCAAGGTCATTAAGTTCACAGAATGACACCCTAGAATACTATATTCTCTTCACTATACAGGTAGTTGTCAGATTACATGCATTCATTCAACAACTGTTCAAAATTACAGTGTCACTGAAAAAAACATGTACGATCAGTCCTCACGCTTACAACCACCACAGAACCTCTGTAGTCAAGTGATCAACTTTTCGATGCTTGGTGATTAGCCCGTCTTTATGACCATCACAATATTCCTGCAGTCAAAGGAAGTTGTTTGGGTCTCAGGAATTGATACTGTTTATGCATCCAGCCTAATGTTTGGCTCTTCCTGACCTGGCTGACTGAGGGACTAGGGGAGACAAGAAATGGCTCTTTTCCCAGTCTGTGCCTGCTGGTTACTTCAAGGACAGCCTTGACACTCTTTCCACTCCTTCTGTTAAAAGGATTTCTAGGTTATTGAGGGTGGTGGCAGCAGAATACAATGGCTTCTTCATATTGGCCATGCAGTATGGGATGGCCAAAAGGCCAGAGATGGGGTACAGATAGGTAGTTGATGAGTTGAAGCGGAGGCAGTTAGTGCAATGCACAGGTGTGAGGTTCTCGCCTTATGTTGTGATTCCTCACCAGCCAGTGGATCCGGCAGCTGAGTCTGAGGACAGATGAGGAGGAGGGGCCTGGAGTGACATTGGAGTCTGAGAAAGGCTTTGAGGAGCACCGAGACGCAGTCAGACGAGGAGCCTGGCCCCTCTACTCATACTCAGGCAGAGACACAGCAGTTTTGGGAGACTGAGTTGGGCGACGATGAGGAACAGCTAGGGCCAATCCCAGATGCGCGGATGTGCAGAGAGGAGAGGTGAGCAAGACAGAGGAAGGCAGTGGGTCTGCTCCAGAGGCAAAAGAAAAGTCATTAAGAAGCCACGCCCTGGCTGGACTATAAAAGGGGGAGGTGTGGGAGGTGCTGGTTGCCAAAGGCAATCGTTGACACTGCGGCTTTGTGTTTTGTTGATTGGGTTGTTTGCCTCCAAATCTTGGACATTGAGTCAGGTGTGTAAAAATAAAAAGGGGTTTGTTTTTCTTGTGGGTCCTGCCTGGTTCCATGAAGAGGGGTTTTTCCTCATGACTAAAGCAGTTGAGCAAGTGCTTGCATAGGCTGGGACAGAACACCTAACATCTTATGACTGAACAGTCCTCACTTAATGACCACAATTGGGACTGTTGTGACTGCTAAGTGGCACAGTCATGTGATATTTCACTTAATGACTGCTTCGCAGAAATGCTGATGGAAATTAGGGCCATAATCCGAGGACTACAGGTAAATGGAGGTGTTAGATTGTGGGAGGCTCCACATACCGCACCTAACACTGAATTTGAGAAGGACACTGTTAGCGTTTCTCACTATTAGCTATGTTGGCTGGGCTTCCTGTGTAATTTTGCAACAACCCGTAGATTAGAAGTCCTATCAATATGACCAGAGGTTCAGTACATTTCTCTAACTAGTCACAAGATCAACCAGAACTAATAACGAAGAACTAATGGTGCCTTTTGCTGCAAAAATATTTCAGTGATACCATAAAAACTAATCAATTAATAAACTTTTGTGGATTACAATCCACTTTAGTAGTTGTGTAGAAGTTTTCCTGTGAGAAGACTTTGATTATGTGTGGTTGTGGAGAATGGGACAGGAATAGTAAAAGGAGAAAACAGGGGGAAATAAAATCTAGTTGGTAGTGCAGATAAGGACAATTATCTGTGGATAGGAGTGCCTGAAACACTAATCTGTATTCTTTTATATTGCTCCTATCAGAAAGATGCAGAATTGCAATTAATAATACCCCATCTACTCAGGATTTTCAGGCCACTCGCATCCTTTTATTTACATTATCTATCATTTGTTTACATTACCATCATCTAATCAATGTGATCTTATTTTTCTTCATGTATCTGAGGTTTTTTTTTTTATATTCACAAAATATATTATGCCTTGGCACACCTGTTTTGTCATTATTGGTTTTTTACTGTGGTTTTTGTTTGCTGTCTCAAACTTTTTTCCTTTTCTGTTTTTGAGTCAGATTACAAGGACCGTAATAAAGTTGTCTTGTCTTGTCTCGGGACACAGTTCATTTTAAAGCTGACAATGACAGCTCTTGGCTCTATGCCAAAAGGTGACAAAATGACCAAGGTTCATGTAATGCTCCACAATCAATGAAAATATCATGTAAAGCAAAATGCTAACCGACAGAGCATCACTACAATGATGTAATTTATTCTTACTGATATTCAGCAGTTTTAGGGGGGGGGGAAAACCCAGGATGAAATATGCAACAACACATAGAAAGCACGCACATCTATGTGGGAACAAGGGGTTTGTGTTCCAGCACTGAACCTGTGAATTTAACTGATGCCTAATATACATAATTGTACAGAAAATACATGGAAGCACTCATAAATGGGCTCTGTAAACACGGATATGACCTTCAGGGCTCCACCTCCAAAATTCTAACAAATGGCCCTGGATTAATATGAGATAAGATCACTGAAGTCATTCACACTGTGAATGTGTGTTACTTGCACTCTTCTGGAGGTAACAGTTCAAGTGACTGATCTGGCAGGGAATGAAAGTGACCCCAAAAGCATGCAGCCTCCAGAGTGATTTAAAGAAAAAAGTCTATATATGACATTCCTGTATCTTATGTGTTCTGAGAAAATAGACATAAGATATTGAGCAGCCTCGACAATTCTGAAGATGTAGTGTCAAAATGCCACAAAACCTTTATGTATTATGCATCCTGTCTCCTATCAATCTAAAATATGCATTTGAATGAAAAACAGCAGAATTCTTCTTCTAGAAAGACTTTATGGAGCATAGGGGAATCAATTTTTCTTGAATGTCTCATCTTGTTCCCTTCTAATCATCCACTACAAGGTTAAAATCTTGAAGTTAGAACATTCTTATAAACCTGTTTAATTTTAACCATCTGGGTAAAGGGTTTTAAATGGAAATTATCCTAAAGCTTAAATTTGTTATTCCCTGACTTGGTTGAGGTTTTCTGGGTGCTGTTTTAAATGTTTATGCTGCCTGCTTTTAAAAAAAAATCCATATATAATTGTTTGATGTTTCTGAACATTTAGGTCTGTTCAAATCCCAAAATGTTGAACGATCAGTAAAATGTTCTATATTAATTACATTACACTTCTTCCTGGCAGAGGTGAAGGGAGTATTGTATATACATTCACACTATGTTTCAAAAATATAAAAAATGTTTGAACAAATATGCAGTAAGACTTAAATCACTTCCAATTTTCTTAAAAAGTATTATTATTAATCTTAATACTACCCTCAGATGGAATTGCGGACAAAAGCAGGCGGTTACCAATGCCAAATATGCTGCTTTGCTAAATTTTCAGTTCTCTATATTCTAGAGAAAATATGTTTAACCTGGTAGATCTATTCTCAGCAAGTCTTGTACAACAATGCAGCCATCTGCTGGCCTTGGTCACTGAGGCTTTTCATCTGAAATATTCCTTGAAAAAACAGAAATTCACAGACACAGTAGCAGTCTTTAATCAACACAAAGGAGAAATGAAATAAAATGACATCCTATTCATATCTTTCTAATTAATTCTAATATTATGGAAGAAGCACATTTCTTCCCTTTATCACATCCATCATATTACGGTTAGCTGGGACAAGTCAAAAAGGAAGAGTAATGGAAATCACCTTAGAACTTTAAATTTAGCTTCAAAATAATACTATTTGGTACTGGGATACCAAATCTGCTACTATTTTATATAAAACAGAATATATAACTGGACTAGTTTGGAGATAAGTGGGATGTGTACTCTATTAACAGCTGAGATTATCTCCAGATTATTTTCAGATTTGTGGGATCAGGTCTTCCTCTCCAACTATTTTCAGGGACACCCCCCACCTATTTTTTTAAAAAAGCCTGAAATAAATGCATATCCATTTTAATCTGTTGAAGCATAAAGAAATAATTGCCTTGTAATATCTTTAGATTAACCAAGTTTATCATGTTATGTATGTCTCATTTCAACACATTTGGAAAATAGTCAACTAGATGGTGTAATTCCAAGGAAACATCAGTATGTTTAACAATGCCTTACATAAACATAAATATGTAAGGGTGTACTTAATAGTGATTATGTATTCTTTGCAATGAAAAGCAAGATATTTTAATTAAATAAATATACAAATAGTACAATGGTGAGATCCTATAAGAAGAGCTCAGTGTATATTGTGAAGAGTATAACATAGAGTCCTACGCATTACCCAGTGTTTAAGAACTGAACTGAGACTGGGTAGAGCACGTTAAAATCCAGCTTCATTGTAGAACGTCAATGGGTGACATTCTACAAGTAACTTCTCACAGAGTTATTGTTAAGGAGGTAAAATGAAATATTAAAAATATTTTTAAAAGTGCACTAGTTATGTTATGAAACATCTGCAAGAAAACAACCCAGCCCAGAGACCCCACAGTTCAACCCTCAGCTACACATATTCTCTTCTATCACTATTTAAAAAGGAAAGATCTCCACATAAGCTGTCCTGAGATCCTATACATAAATCAAGCCAGCAAGGCATAAATCAATCGTGCAAGGGAAAGTACTTCTGTGCAAACAATTACTAGGCATACCCAGTTACAGATGAATCTGCAAATTTCAGTACCTGATGGAACTAAATTTAATTTTGCCAAAAGCAAAAATAATAGCAATGGGGTTAATTAGGATTAACATTTTATTAGGAATTCCTTTTAAAATGATGATACTGGGTTTTACACTCAAACATAGGAGAAATTAAAATAAATCTTGAATGTAATACTCAAACCAAAACATTATAAATAATTATCTGAAAGCCTCTCCCCCATCCCTATGGCCCCATTACATGTTAACACTAAAGGATGCGAGTATACTATTAATATTACTGTCAGATTAAAAAATGTATTCCACTAATGAATGAACAAGAGACCGTATAAAAGAATTTAAAATAAATTGCCTTTACTTCATGAAAGCAGGTATATGTGACAGCGTGCAGAAAAGTTCCCATTAAAATTTCATTAATCATTTCATTAATATTCTGGAAAACAAAGTTTCCACATTGTTCTGGACCACTAAAATATGCTGTGAGCTAACCTTCAAAATACTATCTTCTGCAAACAATGCAATAATCTCTTTTTCTTATTATCAAAACCTGTAACCATGGTTGCCACGAAAATAAACAAGATGCAGTGTTGTTGGCAAAAGAGATAAATCAGGAAACACTTAAGAAGGATTTAGAAGTGATAAGGAACTTGACTAGCAATGTCAACCTCATGATGAATTCTTCTTCTTCTCTCCTTAATGTGCAGAAAGAGAAAATATATGACATGATGTAATAGATGTATGTGATGCTCTCTGCATGCCACACTGCAGGGAATTACTGCAAGTTACAGTAGAAGATTGGAAGTGAATGAAACAGTGAGCAGGTTTGGTTTGTTGTCATAATTAAATATATGCAGATATATTTAGCTTCATGCAATGTGGCCAGAAGAGGGGACAAATCCAAACTGTATAACAATTACAATACATAATTTGAAAATAAATTACCATACTCGCCATTATGTTGGAAATGTAAAAAGGAAAGGGGCACATATTTTCATGTTTGGTGGCTATGTAAGGAAGCACAGAGATATTGGTGTATGGTTTGGGTGTGGGTAACGGAAATGGGTATGCAAAATATTCAGTATAAACCTGAGACACTGTTGTTAGGAATTCTTGAAAATAATGTTAGTAAAGAAGATATGTTTTTATTTACTCATGTGATTACTGCGGCAAGAATTATATTCGCTCAAAATTGGAAAGCTATGGTGATACCTAGTAAGGAAAGCGTAATTCATAAAATTATGTACTGCGCAGAATTAGATAGATTAACGAGAAGACTTAAAAATCAGGATGAAATGGATTTTTACCAAAGTTGGAACAAATTTTACAGATGGTGGGGGAAAAAACATGGAAGTTATTGTAATGAGATAAGTGAAGATTGTGATTAGAGTGATGTTACTTGTATAGGTTTTTCTCACTAGTAATTAATGGTGAATAGTGAATCGAGATGTATGTCAAATCTGATTTACCATGTTCAATGTTTTAAATTTTTGTTTTCAATAAAAATTAAATTTTATATATATAAAAAAAATTACCTAATTCCTGTAAGTGAACAAAATGACAAACATACTGAAGAAGTCTTGAGTCCACTTCTTAGCCATGCTTGGCGCCTTTGTCCATGCATATATCATAATGGCTTCATAGCCTATCATATGGCATCTTGTTTTTAGCATAGTTATTTCAACATTTATACATGCAACAATACTGTGTAAGATTGTACATTGGTTAGGAATTATAATATTGCAATGCCACACCTGACTGTGCATATATTTCATTGCACAAAGGCTCACTGATCAAGCAAGGAGACTATACACCAGAACACCACTATTTTACACTCTATTTAGGAATAACATATCCCAAACTGCCTACATTCATGAATAACATAACAGCTAGTAAGTTTTCTGCCCTGAAAAGGAAATGCTTAAATAGGACAGAGATATACATAATGCATGTGTTAATTTATAGGGGTCAAAATAGCTGCTATGAATCAACTATATCCAATAGCTGCATCTGTAACATCCCTATAGAGGAAATTCCTTTTCAAAAAAATCATCAAAAATATTAAAAATGGCTGAAATATTGAAAGATCATCATGCAAAAATGCTGAATTTTCAGAAATATCAGATGAGAACAACTGAAATGTCAATGTTCTTTTGTGTAATTGCATAAATTCTTCAGGAATGAGAACAATGCAATTGTATTTATTTTTTTAAAGTGGAAAATTGAAAGCCCAAAGCTTTGCATATCCCACAATTTTGTCTGGTGCCTGAAAGGATTACCATTCTAATCTAAAATGTAAATAGAGTACATTTACTATAGTAGGAAAAAACTATGCACCATAATTATGTCTATACTTATGTCCTAATTCTTAAGAAAGTTCAAGATCGCTGCTATCCCTTCATAGTGTTCTTTACTTTTCACAGGGACTTTGATGAATAACTTATTGACCACACCATGGACTCAAATAGAGAATTGTCTTCTTTAAAGTAGGACATATCTAGATAAATAGTTCTTTTTTCACCTGGGAACTTCAATTTGTTCACAAACAAACTGGCAGAATGAATGATGGGAAATGATAGGATTAAAGGACAAGATTCTAAGCAATTTTAAATTATCAAAATATTAGGAAAAAACAGAAGGTGATAGAAAGGAACAAGATGCAGTAGAGCTTCTACTATGAAGAGTTTTTGAAAGTGAATCTTGGTGTTTTTTAGATAATAATAATAATAAAGTTGGAAGGGATCTTGGAGGTCATCAAGTCCAACCCCCTGCCCAGGGAGGAAACCCTACACCATTTCGGACAAATGGCTGTCCAGTCTCTTCTTAAAAACTTCCAGTGTTGGAGCATTCACCGCTTCTGGAGGCAGGTTGTTCCATTGGTTAATTGTTCTAACTGTCAGGAAGTTTCTCCTTAGTTCTAGGTTGCTTCGCTCCTTGATTAGTTTCCATCCATTGCTTCTTGTCCTGCCTTCAGGCGCTTTGGAGAATAGCTTGACTCCCTCTTCTTGTGGCAGCCCCTGAGATATTGGAACACTGCTATCATGTCCCCCCTCGTCCTTTTCTTCATTAAACTAAACATACCCAATTCCAGCAACCGTTCCTTATATGTTTTAGCCTCCAATCCCCTAATCATCTTTGTTGCTCTTCTCTGTACCCTTTCTAGAGTCTCAGCATCTTTTTTACATCGTAGTGACCAAAACTGGATGCAGTATAGATGACTGAACAGCACATAGGAGTGCTACACTTCTGTGGGTAACACATGGGAGGAGGTACATGCAAGCTGGCAGGAAGGATGATATTACTGGAAAAGAAACACTGGTCATGAACGAGCATGTGGAAAGTGGCCAACTGGTGGCCACTTTTGAAAAGACTGCTGGTCACGTCATCAAATCAGTTAAGTGCAAAAATGGGAAGTGCAAATGAAAAAGATTTTATGGTATCTCTTTGTACAGGGAAAAATAATATATTCCATTTTTAAAATAAACATTTACAGATCATTATTTTTAAGAAGTCCTATGACATTTTGAAACATTTCCAGTCGTTTTATTTTTAGTCAATAAAAAGAACTTGAGCTGGAAAGATAGGTTAGAAAAAGAGCGAGCACAAGAGATGGGGGAGAATACAGTCATCTCAAAATAAAGATTGGCACTTTCTTACTAAGTTGAGGAGTACCTGTAAAATAAATATAAATGAGGGAATCAGTCAGAAGCAAAAATATCTGCATTATCTCCTTGTGGCAAATGAATACCTATACAATGAGCAAAATACCACAAGTGGTCGGGGCAAGTAAAAAAAAACCTGTATAATATTGATAACACAATAAAAAGCAAGATGGCAAGGATTATCATTATCATCATAAGTAACTACTCTGAAAAATCAATGATGGTGGCATCTTTCTATGCATACAACTGGTACAGACAAAAGGTGTGAAAGGATAAAAAAAGATATACAAATTTTAAATGTTAGGGAACTGAATGGCAATAGGAGATCATCACCCTGAGGCAGATAAACAAGAGCAAGATTTCCTGCTCCCCTCCCTCAGCACAGCCATTTTGGGTGCGGGAATGTGTGCAACTATGAATCGGTGCATAAATTAATAATGATTTTACATCAAGCAGTCTTTTATATAATATCATTACTGCATCTATGCTAAGCAATCATAGTGACTATTTTTTTCTAGTTATCCTGTAATGACTGTATTGTATTTAATATAATCTGAGATCAGGCTTGCAACATTTTTCTTTGGATTTTGTACTACAGGCTTGGGGTTAGTATAAAATCAGTTAACTGAGCATATCTTTTTTGGTGTGTAAAAACACCAAGATTGCTTCATAGTACAGATGATTATATCATTTATAGGGTTTATCAGAGATACTATATTACTATCATTAAAACTAAACACAAAAATGTACGTATTTGGGGAAAGTTGTATATGACCATATCTTGGGCAGGTTGCATGCTAATGCATAGATATAAAATGCATTATTTTGCAAAATTACAAATACATTTTTGAACTAATACCTTGCAAACTAAAAACACAACTTTGGTGAAGCCTGAGCGAAAAAAGAAGGATGCTGTCAAAGACTGTACTAAGGGGGCCTTGGTGCTGTCTGAGCTTTGTTGTTTTCTTGCTACTATTTCTTTACCAAGTTAGGTAACATCACCAGTATTAGTAAGGGAGTGGACTTTGCTCTCATTTTATGTACTAGTGGCTTACCCTGTCAGTGGTTGGGAGTGGCTTTGGTGGTTCCTTGATTAGGCTATTATTTACTGTTAGCTTGTTTGTCTGAGTTGGTGATTCCTTGATTAGGGTATTGTTTACATCCTGATTTTTGGTCTAGTGTTAACACTCTTGGTGTTAATCTCTGCTCTTCTGGGTGTTTATTGCTGGTGAGATGTTTTGGTCTTTTAGTTTCCTTTTTGGCTTTTTAATGACTCCTCTCCAGCAGGATCCTTGCCTACTGCAGTCTAATATCATTTCACCACCAGCAAAAAACATTTTATTTCTGCAGGATGATGAGATGTTAAGATCCAATTATTCTAAAACTGCTTTAACCTTGTGTTTTACTGGGCAATACTATTGTGTTTGTCTTCTATGAGCTGCCCTGAAATTATTTATTGAAGGCTGTCATCAAATTTTTAAATCGAACAAACAAATGAAACGATCACTCCTGTTTGCATTTTTACCTATTGGCTTCTTATTATGAAAGAAAATGCTCCCATTCCAATACCGTCCAAGCTATAAAAGAAAACATTACAGTGATGACATCTAGCCAGGTTTACTTTTCTTCGGGGAACTCCTGAGGAAATGTGTTTGTTTCTGTTTCTGTTCCACATTAAAAACACTTTTTAGCATCTGTCCTCATTGTTCAACATTTTGATTTGATTTTTAAACATTGTACCTTTATATTTGCCTTATAATTCAAACCACTGTGCAGACTAAGAGCCCCCAAAGATTTTTTAAATCCAATTTTCAGATAGGTTAAACCAGTAGGCTGGTCCCAATATATATGTGTAAGTTCCTAATATTGGCATTTACCAAAACGAGAGCAAATGAATTAAACAAAACTATAGGAAAGGAATCTATGCGACACAGCACTGTAAGTAAAAAGTCATGCTAAATATATATTCTTTTCCTAGCACAGATAATTTCCATATAATGCCAATTTTCTATTCCTTTTTTCCTCTGAACCCATAATTTAATACCTGCCTCAGTGACTGTAAAATAATAATTACAAATATGCATTCAGTTTGCAAACAAATTTGATATACACATGAGGTAGATTAAAGAATGATGTTCCTCTTTAGAATTTTCAAAATGCAAAGGCATAGTCATAAAAAACAAAGTAGCATTGTAACATATGTAATTTTCTACAAGTAGACAAAATGTAAAAAGAACATGAATAAAAGAGAATTCAGTAAGACAAGTAATGTTAATTAAGCTGTGCTTGAATCCACTAATACTTTTACAAATTTCAAGAACAAGGAAATTAATGGAATGGTGGATTTTAGCTGTCTGCTAAAGTATCTAAATGAGGTATGAATTAAATAGTACCTATAGATGTTAAGTTTTCCACTGTATGTCCATATGACATATCCACCATCAAGTAAAATAATTAAAAAAATTAAATTAAACTGATATAAATTACTGTGACCTCACGTAAGATTTCAAGACTATTTAAAAAAGAGATTGTTTCAATAAAGCGGGACTATCACACATGTAGAGGTTTGAGCACTTAAGTCAGCAAAGAAAAAACATACCCTTTTAATTCTACTGGTATTATTTTCTTAGAGTTTATGTTTGAAAAAGCAAAAGTAGAGTACACAAAAGGCCATCAAGCATCTGACTCCCTACAATACATGGTGAATCATTTGTGTGAAATAATTTATTTCCATGCACACACAATTTCTCAGTCTCAGCAGGAATCACTAATACTATAAGATGCACACAAATGCATTTTTCCATGTCATATTAATTTTGTAAATTGCAGATGTCCATCAGAAGATTTTATCACTGTCTATATTTTGTAAACACTATTTAATAAAATTCAGATAGATATTTTGAATATATTCTTTCAAATGCTCACCGAACACAATGTTATATTTCTCTTGCACTTGGATATTTCTATTTTTAATTTTTTTATCATCATTTTGCAATTTTAATACCACATTATAGTCAGCATGAAATCGTTTGTAGATACTACTTGATTTACCTCATTCATTTATCATACAGTCTAAAGATTACCTCTATCCTTATTGCAAAAATTCAGTCAAGCATACGTAGCACCTTACTACCTATTTAAACTCTTATTTCAGGTTTCATTAAGTCTTTATAGCCAGTGTGGGCAACCTATGGCCCATATTGTCAGTCTATAATTCCCATGATCTCTGATCTCTAGCTGACTTAATCTAATCCATTTTGGGATCAAACATACATTGTATCTGAAGGGCTACAAGTTGCCTAACACAGCTATGTAAAATACAAAAATCCTGAAAAATATTCTAAGAGGGATGAGAGGTCAGAAATTAGGGGAAGCGTTCTCAAGATTATAAAAGAGAAGAAAAATTCTCAAAACCCAAGGAAAAGAACCAAAAATGGAAGATTGGAGCAAACGGGTAATTTCTGTGGTAGATAGAAATAAACAATAGAATCCCTATGGTATCGTGACTGATGCTATTTAACTTGTTGACAAATGATTTGGAATTCATGGTTAATAAGAGGTAGGCAAAGTTGTAGATTTTCTAGCTAATGGATCATTTTAACGATTTTACTGATAAATTATAACAGAATAACATAATAAGAGATCTTGGAGGCCTTCTAGTCCAACCCCCTTGCTAAAACAGGAAACCCCAGGGGTAGGCAACCTTGGCTCTTTTATGATTCGTGGACTTCAACTCCCAGAATTCCTGAGCCAGCCTGGCTGGCTTAGGAATTCTGGGAGTTGAAGTCCATGAGTCATAAAAGAACCAAGGTTGCCTACCCCTGCCCTATACCATTTCAGTCAATGGTTGTCCAATTTATTCTTAAAAATCTACAACTTCTGGAGGCAAGTTGTTCCACTGATTAGTTGTTCTACATATTATACACAGTGCGTATTAAAGTACTTTACACAAAAATAATGTAGATAAGAGTATCAAAATTATTATGGGAAGCATTTTCTTCATGAAGGAAATGTGTAGGAGTTAGGTTTGTTTGTTTGTTTAGTAAAAGATGAGTACTAAGGAAGGATATAATAAAGATCTATATAATTATGAGAGGAGATATAGAAAACAGGGTGATATTATCTTTCTTGAAACAATAAAACTAAAATGGTTTGCAAAAACCTACAAACAAATGGGAAAGAATAAAGTGAAATAATTTCTTTTCCACTTCCCATTCATACAGCTATAGGTTTCTTGCTAGTTGTTAAGTAGAACAGAGTAGATGGATGATAGTTTAAAAAGAGAATTATCCATGATTAAAAGCTATATACTTAATTCATCAAAGATCACAGATAGCTGTATGATATTCTACATGTACATTTCTGGAAGAGCACATTGCTCTTATGTTTCTGGATATCAAATATTTGCAGGACCAATTAAAAGTCATTGCAAAGCACAGATAAGAGAATAGAAGTGCTAACATGCATTTTGAATTTTCAAATTCCTCTGCAAGCTTCTTTCCTAGCGGCTCTTGTTTCTCTACTTGCTTCTTCAACAGGTTTTGGTTACTGTTTTGTTGTATTCTAGTTTGCTGGTTTCTGTCTATGACGGAGTTATATCCACGGGGCAGTTCAAATAATCCCCTTGTATTGTTTGTATATCCATGTTTATAGTGGACAAAGCTCTCTGTGATCCTTTAGGTTGATAGATGCTATAAAACTGTCATTTATTTTTTTATTATTACCTTTATTATTTTGACAGAAACACTGTTCAAAAAAATACAGTGAACAGGGCTATTGTGCACAGTTCAAGCAGAAGTACGTTGGTGAATAAACCAACATTTCCTTACAGAGGGAAATGTAGATCCAAGTTATTTGCCAGCAAAAATCCACTGTTTAGGTGGCTGGGATTTTAGACAATACAGGTAGTCCTCGATTTACAACCTTTTGTTTAATGACCGTTCGAAATTATGACACTGAAAAAAGTGACTTATGACCGTTTTTCATACTTACGACCATTGCAACATCCCCATGGTCACATGATCAAAATCCGGATGCCTGGGAATTGGTTCATATTTATGACGGTTGCAGTGTCCCGGAGTCATGTGATCACCTTTTGCGATCTTCTGACAAGCAAAGTCAATGGGGAAGGCAGATTCACTTCACAACCATGTTACTACCTTAACAACTGCAGTGATTCAATTAACAACTGTGGCAAGAAAGGTTGTAAAGTGGGGCAAAACTCACTTAACAACTCTCTCGCTTAGCAACAGCAATTTGGGGCTCAGTTGTGGTCATAATTCGAGGACTACCTGTACCCACTGAGGATACAAAAAGATAGGATGGAAGAATGCACTATGAGATGCACTGATCGAAATGAAAGGCTCAACCCACTTTTAAATATTAATACTAGGTCCACAGCCATGAGACGGCTTTTGGTCACCAAGGCATTTTGAATTCCTTTTCTCAAGATTCTGCTCATTTTGTTATGATTTTAAAAAGGTATGGTTCTGATCACTTTATGGAATGAGCTATGTGTTAAATTAAAAGCCTCAGTTTCCTGAGAGTAGGGGATTGCAAAAAAAGAAAAACCTGGGGCCTATATATGATTCACAGACTGTGGGTGCTCCCATCTGAAGGATACCTGGGGTACCTACTTATATGAGACTTTTCCAGCTGCCCCAAATCTTGCTTCAAAGCCATTGTCAAGTGAAAGAGCTGCTGAGCTGTGGTTTGTGCTCATATAAAGTTTCACATTTAGCTGTGGATGGTGTCTAGTGTCTTTATAAATATTGACATAACCTTAAATCTTCCCAATGCTCTGTTGGGGAGTTTAGCATTCTTCTGATGTAAATTCTGACACATACTGGCTTGGGACTTATTCTAAAACTATCTTTAGGATAATCGAGGGGATGGGTGTTATAAAACTGTGCTTAGTCCTTCTCTGTCTATTACACCATTGAACCCTGCACAAACATAAGCTAATTAGCAACACTTTTCATAATGCCCATGAGAAAGAAGTCAGTAGCAATTTATTGAGTCAGACAGGTTAATATAGAAATACTACTGTGCATTTGAAAAGTGTCTTTAAAAACCTGGCCTAGTGGGCTCTCTTGTTGTTGAACCTACAGATATTTAAAATTACAAACAACATCCTGTGAATCCTAAAAATAAACCTTGGTCATCAAAGATATTTAGGTTTTTCTTTCAGAATATTATTATGAGGACTAAGGACTATATCCAGATAAGTTATAAATTTGATTTAGAGTTGCGTAGTTCTTTATATGTACTCATTTTTAGCCAAATAATTGCTGTGCTTTAAGTAGGAATACTTTTATATTGTGGAATAATGCTTTCTCCAGACAGTGCCCTGATCTCATCCAGTCCAATTCCTCATTCTGTGACTGAAATCATGGGTCTTTGGAGGCAGGAAAATGCAAGCCTGAGCAAAACCAAAATGCAGAAGAGGATATTGTATCCTAGCTTGGTCCTAAAAATTGAAACAAGGACAAAATGTTCATAGCTGCCCAAAATGCATTGGACACAAGTTGTCATGTTTCAAAGCAATGCTTATTAGGCTTAGCTGGGAATAAAACTCTTGAAGATATAGGAATTCTGGGGGGAAACCCCCGTCTGGGATGTCTATCTGAGTTAGTTGCAATTTAATTGCTGAAGAAAAAAACAGTCTTAGTCATGGAAAAATGCCTGTAAGAAGAACTATATTTTCCACACCTAATGTTCATTCTATATTGAGTAAGAATACAATATTAGGTCAGGGGAGGGCATTTTAAGGTATGGTAGCTGCGTCATATTGCAAAGTCAATGATAATTCCCCCCCTTCCTTCACAGGAAGAAATTGATATATCTTGCTACTTTGGGCTCCTATCTTATGAAAAATAACATTGGATTCTCTTTGATGTACATCCTGAATGGCTGAGGAAAATAGCAGAGAGCCAATTATCCACCCCGAAACCTCATCCGTTTAAAGTCAGGGGATGGTCATGTGGCCCATTAGGATCAAGTCAACGTAAGACCACTATTGTAACCTTACTGATGTTCTACGTGCTTTGCCATTACTGTTCCATTTTTTTCTGGCATATCATACCATCTGCTGCAAAAACTATTCCAATACATGCCAAGCAGAATAGATTATAAATTCAAATGATGACTTACCAGCAGGAGGTATGAACGAAAGAAAAAGAGAGCAAGAGCGAGACCGTGAAGTATTTGATGGCTTAAGACTGTGTTTTACAAGGTTTTACTGAAATACAAACAGATTTGACATAATAATAGATACAAGGAGGGGAACTCAGGAAAAAAAAATTAAAAAAATAAACCAAAGCCTTGTGGGAAATAGGGTTCTATTCCATAAACATAGCTACCATTTTGTTGACTTAGGTTGCATCCATGACATACAGTGGCAGCTGGGGTGTGTCAGCTATTGGAGGAGCACCCACCCTCTCCTCAATAGAGGCCGGAGCTGACATTTGAACATCAGCAGAGTATGCACAGCCAACAAGATTTTTAGGGTGATTGATGGCACTTTTCAAATCCTGCCATGGCGGATTTAAATCACGACGCTGTGATTCAGCTTTCTTTCTTAATCTACTCCAAAAATCATTTTACAGAATATCCTTCATTTTATCACCCTGCCAATGACAAGAGCACAGACATGATTGTTGTGGCATTATTTCAATACTTTAAAAATCCACTTGCAAAGGCCACATGAAAAAGCCTCTTCCAAATCCCAAGAAACCTTGAACAGATATGAGCTGCATATTATAGTTAAATCTGCATTTCATTTACTACAGTCCAGGATTTCTAACAGCTGAATTAAGAGGATGGAAGGTCTCTTCATTTTTATGACTTTTTAAGCAACCCAAAATCAGACATTCTTGCCGATCATTCAGTGATCTCCCAAATCTTTATCTTGCATATATAGAACTATTTTTTAGCATGTTACATGTATTTCTATAAGCTGCCCCTAAAATAAAATGACAGAAATGTTTTCTAGATCAAGAATAAATTAGAACTGCTGTGAGGGGTGTGATTGGAATGGCTCTGCTGGCAATGTTCCAGAGAAATTACTTGATGCTAATCTGCATTTATTTTATGAAAATGTACAACCGCAGTACCGTTATATTGTCAGCAGAAACAAAAGTCTATTAACATCTGACACTGTGTTATTAAAATACGCTTCACAAAACACACTACCACAAATCAGTACTATGCTAAGAGTTAGCCAAGACTCATACTCAAAAAGTCTGGGGAATATATTTTGTCAAGTTACTTTTGTATTATCAGTTAGCAGCTGCAGATAGTTCCTCTGCAAAATTCTGGATAATTACTATCAAATATATTTATTTATCAAAATGGATGTAAAAAGAACTGGGATTATTTATGGTAAAAAAATTTACTTTGCAATAGGAATCAGAATAGATAATATATTCAGAAGGCTTGAGGGATAAATATTTACTTTAGCTATTTTACTCTAAGCTTCCCAGTATAAGATCAATTTAAAAAAGCCCCTTCATTCTCCTTTTTACTATCAATGAAGGAGAATATTTGTAGCTCAGGATTGAAATGAGGGGTCCTTGGTGGTCTCTGAGCTTGCTTGTTTTCTTGCAGACGTTTCATTACCCTACCTAGGTAACATCATCAGTGCTAGGAAGGAGTGCTGTTTGCTGTCAGTTTATATTCTGGGGTCTTGCCTGTCTGTCTGTGTGGGTGGGGATGGTCTTAGGGATTCTTTGGTTGGGCTGTTTACTAATGGCTCTCTGGCAGTTTCTTGATTGGGGTATTGCTTACTTGATTGTTGTTGGTCTGAAGGTGACCTTGGAGTTAATCTATGCTGATCTGAGTGCTGATTACTGGTGGAGAGGTGCTGGAGTCTTTTTCTCTTTTGGGCTGGTTGATTGTCTCTTTTGCATAACTTATAGATGTTGTTAATGTCTATGTGTCTATTGATGGCTGATTTGTCAGAGTGCCAGGCTTCTAGAAATTCCCTGGCATTTTTTGGAATTGGTATGGACTAGGATTGTCACATTTTCCCAATTGAAACTATGGTTAAATCTGTCTATATGTTGTGAAATTAAAGAATTTTCGTCATGCCTTTTTGACTGACGGTTGGTATTCATGGATGCATTCTGCCAGTCTTCTACCTGTTTGTCCTACATAGTGGTTGTTGCAGTTCTTATATTGTATGTTGTAGATGACTCCTGTTTTTTTTCTTCTGGGGTTGCTGGGTCTTTGGGTTTACTTAGGATGTTTTGAAGAGCTTTAGTTGGCTTATGTACTACGCTGATTCCATGTTTCAAAAAGTCCCTGACCACTCAACTCAATACAGCACAAACAATACAAACCCTAAAAAGAATTACACTACCATATATCAAGAACATCTCAGAAACTGCAAATAGACTACTACAACCCCTGGAATCAGCGTAGTATTAATTTGCCATTCTGTAGTATTACAATACAGATGTAAGATTCAGTTTTCTAGTCTGCTAAGTTTCTCTGTATGAAATTGAAATTGCTTATGGGTGGGCAAAAAGAGGACTGCCTGTTAACAGTCTCTACAAGAATCTGAATTACTAGCTGTCAAAGCAAACTGGCAGTAGATAAAAGTCAATGGAATTCAAGGTGGGCTGGACTTAAGTCTCTTGTGGGTGCGAAGGGATTCGAGACTGATAATGCACTTGACCCCTCCCTCAGGCTCAGCCTAGTCATCTCCTACAGATGAGTACAGTATTATCTAGCAATTAGTATTAAAAGACACTGGTGATAGAATATAGTCATGGTAAGTCATCTGAGATCATGGTTATTGTTGCTATAGCTTGTGAAAGCTAGATCCATTTCATTTGTGTGACATCTTGGATAGTCTCAAGTTTTAGTATTATAAGAAAAGGAGAATGCTCTATTTTACCCACACCATAAATGACGGTATTAGTGTCTATGATGTTCTCTTTGAGGTATCTGTTTTTTCTCTAGACTAAAAAAAAAATAATCCAATTGTCTTTTAAAAAAAACAACAGAATATTCTGGCTAACACAACTTGCTAGGTACTGTGCGATTCACTTAATATGAAAATTATCCAACCCCCGAACTGTACTTCTTATACATATATAGGCTAAAGACATAAGAGAGAGAGAAAGAATAAGAGACTCAGATTCAGAGTATATGCTTCACGGTACATTAACTTTTTGTATGCTAAATTGAACAAAGCAGTTCAACTACCTTCCTGCTTAAAGGACATACAAAGAAATACTTTATCAATTCAATTAGTTTTTAATGCATACAGTTGAGATGATTTTATTCCTTAAGGAAGTTATTAAAACACAAGATCCATTGTACATTTCAGGGACATTTTGTCAAACATCTAGAATTTACTTTAGAATTAGTCAGGGGCTTTGCGTTTGAAGTCTGCAAATGAATGTAAATCAGGTTCAGAACGAGTATATTAAAATGATTATAACAAGTAGTTCAAATACTAATTGAAATCTGCTTAATCTCCATTTTGTTTCATGCCTCTTGTCTTTGCTGAAACTTTATGTTAATTCTCGTCAGCTCCTGGTGGTTTTATGGACAGTCCATGAAATAATAGTAAATAAATGCAGGTAGCTTGCCACTGCTTTCTTTCACAATGTTCTTAACTTCCCAATTTAGCCTACTGTCCTGGCATTCTTTGGTATTTTCCCAGTCAAGTATAACCCCATTTAACTTCTACCTAAAGAAGGCCAGCCAGATACCACCATTTGCTGACACATTTATATGCATAGACTACTATAATTGTTCAGTTAAAAAATATCAACTTCATATATTTTCTAAAAAATGAGCATATTAACAGATTTCTCTGCTTTTACCATATATTTGGTTTTTTTTAAAAAATAAATTTTTTATTAATTTTTCATTAAGAAACAAGAACATAAATAACAATATCAACCATAAAGAAATCAACATCAAACAGTACATTCACGGACGTGTCCGGTGTCCCCCTCCTGCACCCCCCTCTCACCTACCTACACCTTCCTCCTCCTTATCTTACCACCACTCCTCCTTCCTTCCTCCCTCTTTCCTACTTCCCTTTCTCCCTCAGTCATCCCGTCAGTGCAGTTGGGGTATCACCGGGCACCTCCTTAGAAAATCATACATATATATATACATCTAAATCTATAATACCAACCTAACCCTTTCCCCCCTCCCCCCCCAAGACTTCCCAAAGCTAATCTAGGAAATAAATGCACAATCATCCAATACNAATTTTTCAGTTCATACTTTCTCTGAATATAATCTATCCATCTTCTCCATGTTAAGATAAACTTTTCCTGAGAATGATCCTTCAGGTACGCGGATATTTTTGCCATTTCTGCAAAATATGATACTTTCTGTCTCCAATCATCCATGGTTGGTAATATCTTTTTTTTCCAATTTTGAGCAACTAACGTCCTTGCTGCTGTAACCAAAGTGCCAAAATGTATTAATCTTTGCTTCTGCTAGAGAATTTGAGGGAAACTTCAAAGATTTTTCAGCCCTATGGAAAAGGAGAATGAGCCGTCAAATCTTTGTGAAATTAATAATTTTAAGAGATAATACAGATGGCACACCTACATTAAATTATAATTAAAATGAGTAATTTATGTCATGTGAAGTACAGTTAGTGTTGACGCAAATGCAGCAATCAGCCATGGCTAAATCAACAAAAGGATGATAGAAGGAAAGGATGAAAGAAGAGGAAATGTTTGGTTAAACGCAATCTCTTAATCACAAATAAGAGGTTGGCAATATAACATGTGCAGTAAGCCCAATCTTACTTCATTCCAGGGTGCAACAGACAAAACATGCGCTTCCAAACACTTAACAGCTCAACCTGAAGAAAAAACAGCATTTAAGCCCTGGAAGAGGCTAAATAAGCTATGATTTAGTAATACATAACAATATCAGTATGTTCGGTATTTTCTCCCTTCGTTCTATAATTCTATAAAGCATCTCTGAGGCATCATCCAGTTGGATTTCTGTAATGTATTCCATATAAGTGATGTTGATGAAGTATTAGGTGTTATCACTTATTCAAAAACCTAATGGATCTGAGATTAGCTTCCTAGGAGAAATAGCTTCCCTCTGAACATGAGATTGGCTTCTTCAGTAATAGTTTTCCAGATCAGGGATCTTCAAATTTGGCAACTTCAAGACTTCAATTCCCAGAATTCATCAGCCAGCCTAGTTTGAAGACCCCTGTTCTAGACAATGGTGAGTTTTTCAGAATGGCCTTTGGGAGAGTGAGTGTCTCCACTATTACTAACAGTTTAGTTTTTTTTTTTTATTGAAGTTGACTTACATTTTGTTATTATTTGGATGGGCTTGTTTTGGGATTACCATGGATGTTTTAATTTTTCATGGCATGCATGCTTTCTACTTTAGCAAGCCATGATGAGTGTTGAAAGTTTTGGTGGCATACAATTTTAAGATAGATAGAACAAGAGATGTACACACAGGGAAATACATTCATACATACTTATATATTGGATGGAGAATTTACGGTTTTCCAAATGTTGTTCTGCTATAATTCTTAGAATCTACCCACATGGCCAATAGTGAAGGAAGCTGTGAGTTTAAATTCAACATTTGAAAAGCAACAAGATCTTCACTTCTGAATAAAAGTCCTTACTGAGCATGTTAGATTGATGGTGTTCATGATAATGTGTAGCCTGAGTTATATGAAACAAAAACAAACAAACTGAAAACCGAAAGTAGCCTTCGAGAATGAATTATTTTAGCTCTGTTTCAGTGCAGGCTATTCAGCAACTACAGAGGATAAATGAATCCCTGAAGCACTGCAAAACTTCTGCAGTAAAAATGTAAATGGATTATGTCCCCTATTAATATCTCACTAAACAGCCACACTTTAGAAGCAATCATTTATTTGTTGCTCACAACATAAAAGCTAAATGATATTTTCATCATGAATCATTTGGTTGCTCTAAGATTAGTGTAGAAAGGGAGCTGGACTAACTCAGTGTTCTCCTAAGAGAGAATAAAATATTTAGATCATCTTGTAAGCAGGTTTTCAGATGTCATTCTTTCCTACCCATCCACTCCAGAACCAATTTACAAAATAGTTGATCTTCTGCCTGTGTGACGGTAGACTTCCAATATTAATCTAACGGGACATAAAGAGGATTGCTTTCTTTTTTTTCTTTTTTTTGATGACAGTCTTTTCAAAGACATACGTACAAACAACGAAAAATTGTCCTAGAAATTCAAATTATACCTTATTGATTAAGGGCCAGGGTTCACTGAGTCAGCAAACCGGGAGAACAAGAGGAATTTGGCAGGAGAGTTCAACTGAGAAGAGGGAGAAGGCAGAAGAACCAATGAGGTTGCTGATGATGACTGTTTTGGATTGTCAGTTGTGTGCAAAGAAAGCATTGTTTACTGCTGACCTAACTGAGGAAGGTTCGGGGGACACATAAAGAAGATAATTATCCAGAAAGTAAACTCATTGAGTGAGCAAAGAAGGAAATCCTCAGCAGCAAGCAGGAAAGTCCAAGAGAAAGCACATGCAGATGAGAGAATTATTTTTATGACCTGCACATGATGCAACATGATTGTTTTCCTCCCTAAAGATGGCAGGAACTACAGATAGACCTCAACATACAACCATTCATTTAGCAACTGTTACAATGGCATTGAAAAAAATAATTTACAACCAGTCCTCACACTGACAATCACTGCAGCATGCCCACAGTTGTGTGATCAAAATTTGGGCTGTTGACAAAACAACATGTATTTACAATGGTTGCATATCTTGGGGGGTCACGTGATTGCTATTTGCAACCTTCCCAGCTGGCTCCCAACAAGCAAAGTCATTTGGGAAGCTGGATTCACTTAACAACTGTGGCAAAAAGGGTCATAAAATTGAGTGTGCCTCATTTACTAGCCTCTTTGCTTAGCAATGGAAATTCTGATCCCAATTTTTACATGGGTTGAGGACAACCTGTATATATGTTACAAGTTTAAGTTCAAGAAAATTATGAGATGAGAAGAATGAACTTGAATCAAAACTTTCCCCACCCCCAACTTATTAATAACATAGAGAATTCTTAAATGGGGCAAAATAAGCATTTCCAGAGAGACAACAAGAAGTTTCTTGGAAGATACATGAAAGCCAGGGAGAAGGGATCAAAAGACGAAGGAATGTGAGGGATGAAAAGATGAAGCCCAAACTTGTCCAGAATAGCTTTAAATTCTGGGGTTACAAAATAGATTCTTGGGTTCCCTGTTGATGATGCTCCTGGACTCCTGATGATAAACAGTTCCCAAAATCCTTGGGAAACCAAGGAAGAGGATTCTACAGGCTCTGCAAAGGAAGGATTCCTGCCTCTCCTCTAAAGAGCAGGAGCCCTTAGATGCTGATGATTGGAGATTCTATTCTGAAGGACCAATCTGATGACAAGACAATCTGTAAAGGGAAATATGCTGTTTTCCTCAGCATATGTGAGAGAGATATGAGAAACACTCCCGACCTTTTATACTCAGGTACAAGCATCCCTTTCTGTTGATCAATAAAAGAGTACATAATCCAGCTAGACAGAAAGTGACCATGAAGTGCTGGGGCAAAAAGGCAAAAGATCTGGGGGCATAGATATCTTCCTGCTCATGGAAATAGCTCTGGAAGACAATAGGAATATTCTACTGGTACCCAACAATTGCAGTGGGGAAATTCATATTATTTGATAAAGGTGTAAGGTTATAAGATGAGGGACTCTTGAAAGGAGAAGGGCTGCACCTCAGCAAAACTGCGAAGGATATGTTTGCAAGATACAAACTGGGTCTGAGGGGGTGGGATCTGAAATGAAATTGGGAAGGGGGGAAGAAGAAGAGAGCCCAGTGCAATACCAATTATTGGAAATAGTACGCAGGATGCTAGGCATCCAATACAATTATCAGGAAGTTGATTGCAATTGGATATCGGGGGGGGGGGGGG
>NW_015386408.1:2995978-2999773 GCF_001527695.2 Protobothrops mucrosquamatus
GGGGGGGGGGGGGGGGGGGGGGGGGAATCCTAATGGTTAGAGCAGTTCAAATGCCTAAATAAAGAGATGGTCAATAAAGAGATGGTGGATGCTACTTCACTGGCTGTAGTAGTGGACTGTCAGGTACAAGGAACCAAGAATAACATGTAGATTTACTCAGAATAATTTCTTTATTACTGCTTGTCCGTAGTCTGGAATCTTGCCAGACTAAAGCACAATCTGCATAACTATTCGATGTACCCTGTGAAAGTTTAGGGAGGGTCCACTCTGGGTCTCTTCCTGCATATCCAGGATTCCAGATTGATTTGCCACTTCGCTTCTTGGGAACGACCCCTCTCCTGTGACTCTGCACCACATTCCACCACATCAGAGGGCTTTGATATTCAATATAATGGCATCTGATGAAATCAAATTAAGACAAATAAAACCTAACCAAAGACACAGTAGACAAGAGTAGACTTAGTAAGTAAAAACCAGACCAGGCAAATAAAATCAAGATCTTTCAAAGTTCCAATTGAACTTTGTTAGCTGTTGCTCTTTCTTAATAGGACACACATAGTAAGATCTTGTCTCATCAGCTAAAGACAGTTAAATCCCTAGGTAGACTGATGACTTTTAGTATGCTTGGATCTACCAACTGAAGAAGCTGATCAAACTATTAAAGGATTTTTGCAGAGGGAACAAAAATCTTTCCCCCAGTGATCAAGACAGCACTTCTCTTACTTTATCAGTTCTGCAATAGACCTGCATGTTAGGTTGAAAAACTAAGTAAGCTCTCAGGATTCTTGACGAAGATGGTTGCAGAATAGTTTGGTGATACAATAGTGCCAGGAATAAAATACCAAAGAAGAAGACTGAATTTCATCCTCTCTATTCTGTGCTGTATATACGATAGAAACATCCAAATGCCGAATAGAAAGACACTCTCTTAGAAAGCGATTATTTTAATATTAAGTTTGATCAATTATTTTTGTGACTAATTTAAAAGATACAGAATGCTATTTTCTGCGGTTAAAAAAATAGCAATAAATGCAGAGAAGAAGCACTGTAGATTAAAAAGGACACGATTCAAACTAAAAGTCTCTTTTCTCCTTTCTTCCTTAGTTCAATATACAAACATTGAAGGGAAAGTTTATTTCACCACCCCTACATAACCAATTCTTGTGTCTTTGATATCATAATAATTTAGAAACGTTATTGCATTGTCTTTGATGGCAACTTTTCTATGGCATTTCAGAATAGAATGATGGAAGCTGAAAGACTGAATTAGACTACTAATTTTAAAAATCCATTTCTGTGTGGATAAACAACTGGCATCCCATCACATGCATGCTAAGAGATCTTTACTAATCCAAATATCCAGGTATTTACTGGGAGTCAAGCCTTAAAAATAAAACATGCATTATGCTAAAAACAAGTTGCAGGAACAACTTAGTAATTTTATTAGTAAAATACAACTGATCTAATACAATTAATGTACATTTAATTTCCCTTAATGTGAGAGATTCATATATGTGTAGCTTCTATTCATGTTAACAGATGTGCTTAATTTTGACAGGAGCAGAACAAATCTTAAATATGATAGTAAGCACACAATAACCATGTGAAGTTCCATATGGCAACTTATTTAAATCATGCTACAGCTACTAATACATGCCTATAAGCATGCCAGAATCATATCTAGTCCCTTTGCATCCATTAGTTCACGCTGCTGAAGGCTAGTCCATTTCCTGAATCAATTTACTTTGAATAGCCAGTTCTCAAGACATTGTTCAACAAAAGGAATAATAATTTGTAATCATATAGTCCAAATCTGTAGAGAAAGGAGAGGACATGGGCAAATGAGATCTGCTTCTACTTTCCCTTGCATTCCCACCTCTATTCTCATCCCATATTATGCAGGGGGTGTGAAGGAAAATTTTGAATATATCCACAGCTGGGGAATGCACAATCATGGCTGTCAAATGTATTTTGAATCTTCCTTCAGATCCTTCTATTTAACAGTGGAAAGCTGCACACAGCCAGGACAATAGCCTCAAATTCTGAAAATATTCTTGGAATTTTAAGCAGCTACCGGAAGCCCTCCTGAGATTCTTTCTTTAGAAAAGCGTAGAGACCTGTCTTGACACGTGCCTATCCCCATTTGACTTGACAATTCCTTTGCTATTTATATTTCCAACATGAACCTTTAGAAGACCTCCTAAGTACTCGGGAGGATGTTGGTGAGCAAACTCATCCATTTGTGATTATTACTGGTCACACCCTCCTTGGCAATTATTTTTGAATAGGCAATGCCTTACGTAGATCTTTTGGAAAAGAACTGACCATTTATTTATGCTTGTCTATTTTAAAAAATTATAATACCACCATCTTAAACAAATAACTCTAGGCCACTGACAACAATATAAAACATTAATAAAAATAAAAATAATCTAATGCAAAACAATGTTTGTTTTATTTTATAATATACAGAAGATATTTTAAGATTGTACAGTGTCTAGAAGCATAAGGTAAGGTAAGGTAAGGTAAGATAAGATAAGATAAGATAACCTTTATTGTCATTTTTTTTACTGTGAGCACAACAGCACACATCAAAAATGAAATTTAGTTGCCCGCTCTCAAAGTGAAACACATACATGACATACACCTAAAACATACTATGTACAACATATGTATAGACCCACACCCCTACATATACATAGCAAATAAATATTAAATACAGTCCATCTTGAATATATAACGGAAGGAGGAAGCTTGAGAGGTCACAAGATTAATGCTGTATGGAATGAAACTATGGCTGAATCTGGATGTTCTGCTACGGATACCACGAAGCCTCCTCCCAGAAGGTAACAAGGAAAACAGGTCGTGAAGAGGATGTGTAGTGTCCCAGATAATCCTACGGACCCTGCTCAAGCAACGCTTCTGTGCTATGTCCTGGATGGAAGGGAGGGAACAGCCAATGATCTTTTCAGCCATTCTCACCCCTCTCTGCACCGCCTTCCTGTCTGAAGCAGTGATGCTTCCAAACCAGACTGTGATGCTGTATGCTCTTGATCGTCCCCCTGTAGAAAGTGGTCAGGACAGGGGAAGGAAGATGTGCTTTTCTCATGCGACGCAGAAAATGCAGGCGCTGTTGTGCCTGCTTCACCAGTTTCTCACAGTTGAGCAACCAAGCCAGCCTACTCATTAGCTGCACACCCAGGAATTTGATGCTGGTAACCATCTCCACAGGTGAATCATTTATGCACAGAAAGTGTGGCTGTGCCTGCCTTTTCTGAAATCAACAATGATCTCTTTGGTTTTTCCGGTATTTAAAACTAGGCTGTTTTCCTTTCACCAGTTCACTAAGTAATGATACTTCAAATAAATAAATAACATTTTAATACTGACACATTTTGAGTACATTTGCATTCCAATGGCAAGGTCACTTATTCTTCTGCCTTTGTCTTACTTTTATACAGCACAGAAAATATACTTAACATAGCAGTTTCGTACCATCAACTTCAAGTCATAAATATTGTGAAAAAGAATTAAGTTTGCACTTCTGCTATCAATTCCTCACAAATGTCCACTGACAATACATGTATGGAGTACCCGATTCTACATTGATTAAAGGTCTAAGAATTTCTTCTAAAGAATATAAACTTAAAGCCTTTGCAGATGATTTGGTTTTTACATTGTCTCAACCAACTGAGTCACTGGAAACTTTGTTGCAAGTGCTGCATCAATATGGCAAGGTGGCTGGATTTAGAACTAATGTTCAAAAGACTAAAATTCTTACAAAGAATATGACTG
>NW_015386408.1:3000763-3038579 GCF_001527695.2 Protobothrops mucrosquamatus
AATAGAGGACTGGAGAGTGAAGGTTTCGCATCTTGCTGAAATGGCAAAGATTTCGGCTTATTTGAAGGATCACTCAAATGAACAATTTTTATCAATATGGAGAAGATGGATCGTTTATATTCAAAATAAGCATAGAATGGTGGAATATAGGTTAGGTTTTTAGATAAAAAATTTTCTCTTTTTATACATATATATATATATTTCACCTACTTATGTAGAATTATATTTTGTGGAGTTAGGGATATTAATATAAGGTTACTTTTAGATAAATAGTATCCTGGGATTAGGTTTGGGAAGTCCGGGTGGGGGGTGGGGGGGGTTTCAATTGTGATGTACTTGTGATGTGTTCTTTTTTTTATGTTGAAAATAATAAAAAAAAAATTGAAAAAAAAAAAAAAATACATGTATGGAGTACTTGTTTGGAAACATGAAGAGAAAATATTTTTTTAAAAAGAACACTACAAAGGCCAAAGAAAATCCAGAGCTTATCTTCCAATATTCAGACATTAAATACTTGACGAATCATGTTTTTTTAATGCTTTCTGGACTCCCTATCTACTACTAAAGCTCTTCTCATAACCTTTAACTAGGCAAAACTGTACATCTGAGCCAAGGTACCTTCAAATGGGCTAATTTACAGGATGTGTCTAAAATCCAGGAACGGATGACGGAATGAAATTTGGGAAAGTTGTGGCTACTTCATTGCTGCTGACTGCTGCTGCAGTCGTACAATCTTTATTTTCAATGTTCCATGACAATTTCCCAGCCAGTCTTGCAATACCTCGCTTCCTCCCTCACCCAGTAGCAACCACTTATCTGCCGGAAGAGAAGGGAAAAGAAAGGGAGGAACCCCCTGGCCCATGCATCTCCAACCTGTGCCGCCCCGTGTGCCTTCCTTGAGCTGTACTGCTCCCACACCTTCTCCAACCCACACACTTATGCATCCTCCCTGATCTGTGCTGCCCCCCAAAAGGCCTTCCTACCCACATGGCAGCTCTTGCACATTCCTGGGTGCCTTTGCTGACTTGTGCCCCTCCCATGTGCCTTCTCCAATCTCTGTGATACCTATTCAGGACCCTCACCTACCCACCCCACACACTCTTCCCAACCCATGCTGCCACCCAACAGTCTGTCTCTGACCTGTATGGCACCTTTTGTGCACTCACAAACATTCCTAGGTTTCCCAGCCAGCAACCCCCCCCCCCCAAACACACACAACATCTCTGAATGGTGCAGCACTTCTGACACACCTCTAAATCCCATGCATTCTTTTTGACTCTTGCCACCCTGACACACCTTAGTTGACCTACACAGCATCTCTTACACACACCTGTGACCCCCCCCAAAAGGAAGGGGGACAAACACTGAGGAAGGAAGGAAGGAAGGAAGGAAGGAAGGAAGGAAGGAAGGAAGGAAGGAAGGTTGGTTGATGTTCCCTACCAGCTTCCCACAAGAAAATTCAATGAGGAAGCTGGCAAGAAGTCAAAAGTCAGTCCTTTTCCCCAGCTTTTATTCTTATCTGCTGAAGTAAGAAAATATCTCTGAAATGATGACCCAACATTGTCTAGTAAAACATAAACTTGGCTGCTTCATCTTCATTGAATTGAAAAGTACCAATACACGGATGTGGAGTGAAATGGCATAGATGTATAATGGGAAATGCTGCCAATTAAGTTATTAAACACTCATTCTTCTATAAGAGTCTGCCTGCATATGCATAATTAAAAGTACAGTGCAATAAGTGTAGGCACATATACATCTCAAACTCCAACACCTTTATGCAGATGTCTGCTTTACAATTTTTGATGTGTTGATCATTAAGCTCTGCAAGTTACTGAATTTAACTTTAATTTAAAAGATATAAACTCCCCTGCGGTGTGTAGGTCTAATTGCGGCTTCATATATTTTAAGTCTTTCTGAAAAAGTAGCAAAAAAAAAAAGCCATGATGGCAATCAGCTAAATACAACCAACTTTAGTCACTGTCCTGTACTTTTCCTTACTTGCATATAAAAGTATTATTATGAATACTGCTGCTGCCTCTTTCAGGATTCTATCTTCCTGCTTCTCTTGGGAAAAGCATTACCCTATCATCTGCCTGTCACATACAGAAGATGTGTTGATGCTTTCCATTGTCATTCTCTATAAAGGAATATCAAGCTAACCGTGAACAAGAAATGCAAGAACAGTTAGGTAAACACCTACTTAGAAGAAAGAGGAGATAAGAAAGAGACTCATGACCCTGTTTTGATTTTTACTAAAAGAGAAAGCAGACAGAAATTGTTAGACTTCAAGATTCTCCTACTATACTCTAACCAGAGGTGGGAAACGATCACCCCTTTATGACTTGTGGACTTTATGACTACCTTACACCAGAGACGGGGAACGAATGGTCCACCATTCGTTGGTGGTCCAGGAATGGCCATGGTCAGGAATTCTGGGAGCTGAAGTCCACAAGTCATAAAAGGGCCATCATTTCCCACCTCTGCCCTGCACCAATAAAGCAGAATTCCCATAGTACTTATAGTATCTGTTTCCTGACTTGGCCTACTTTGACATTCCCCTTTAAAGAAGAAAAGACAAGAGTAGCAGATGTATAACCACATATACTGACATTTCAGTAAAGATGTCAGCAGTCACTTTCCTATCAGCTATGATAGAATCGGTTAATGACTTAGGGAAAGTGGAGAAGACTTGTTTGAGGTCCTGAAGGCTGAATTGGCTACGACTAGAAAGTTAGATTACATCCATAAGTCAGTGGCTTTCCCTTGCTGCCTTAGGGTAGCTGAATTAAATGAGTCAATGGATGTTCATGATTGGATTGTCTATCAATTTAATTTTTTACAGAAAGAAATCACGAAGAGGCCCAATTTTGATCAGCACATTGGTTATTAACTCTCTTCCCAACAGCTGCAATATGTCTTAATGGGTAATATTGACGTAACATGTAAAATGGATTATCTACAGTTACTCACTTATCTAAGAGAGTTTTAAAAAATATTTTAAATATTACTTTCATAATATTTTAATATTCTAAAGTTGTCATACAACTTTAATAATAACAGCATTATTGTTAATAGTGTTAGTTAAAAGAACATCATATAAAAAATTCAAGAACTAAGAAAATTGACTGTGGAATGTCATGATCTATAGACATTTTACAATGTTAATTGTCCCTGACTATGATTTTTGTAATGTTTTATTGTCTGATTCATTATGTTTTATTACTTTATTTTATATGTTCTTTAGTCTACTTGAAGCACAAAGGATAAGCTCAGTCAATTCAAAGTGAGCACATTTGCTAATAATGCTTGCTTTATGCATTTGCCATGATTCCATACAAATTTAACAATACAGCATCAGTGAAGTCAAGAGCCATTTCTTAGAAAAGACAATGTTTCTTTTATCTCATAAAAGAAGGGTGGATTTATTTTCTATTGCCTCAGATTACAGGATCAGAACCAATAGAATAAAACTACAAGGAAGTAGGGTACAACTAGATATCTGGAGGAACTTCCTGACCATATAAGCTTTCAGCCAATAGAATAGGCTGCCACAATGAGCCATCCTTTGCTGGAAGCCAGACTGTCATGTGTCAGAGAAATTCAAGTGGTTCCTACACCAAACAGGGGACTCAGTTAGGCAATTTCTAAAGCTCCTTCCAATTCTATGATTTGACGAATTCTTTGTTTTGGTTTAGTCTTGCTTTTGATCCTCTTTTATTTAAAAGAGGCTTTTAGAAATTGTCATATGGATTATAAACTCCTAATTTTACCTTGTATGAATCACACAAAGGCTACATAAATGCATGTATACCCAAATTAGGCAAAAAAGAAACTTGTCAACATTCAAGCTGTTTATAAATTACAGGATCAGACCAGAGCTCAGGCAATAGCACTTAGACTTGTATACTGCTTTACAGCACTCCCTAAGCAGTTTAGAGAGTCAGCATATTGCCCCCAACACTCTGGATCCTCATTTTATCAGCCTCAGAAGGATGAAAGGCTGAGTCAACCTTGAGCCGGTCAGGATCAAACTCCTCGCAGTGGGCAGAGTCAGCCTGCAATATTGCATTCTACCCACTGAGCCACCACAGCTCAAAAAATAAAAAGAAGCAGTATTTTACAAATCTTGTTTACTTCTGCCTTTATATATAACCAATTAGAATCTGGAATGGAGAGATTAATGCATGGCAGTTTTGTCAATGTAACAGAATTTGGCCTCAACTAATATACTTCCATAAAAGGGGAAAAATCACCCAGAAGGTATTCTAAAGCATGCAAGTCATTTTATCAGTTAGGGCAAAGCCATGATGAGTTATATCCTTCCTTGATACTGCAACTGCAATTTTATTTGCCAATATCCTTAATGGGGTTCAGAATGATTCAGGCTCTCACTGCAGGCAACTGAGTGAAAATGGAGATTATGAATAGATAAAGAAAAGTCATATCCAAAATAAGAGAGAAATTAAGTAAGCTATGAGTTCACTTTTATGCCACATTTAAAAGACAACACTCAATGAAGTAAGATGCAACACTGTCAGAAAAAAACGTAAGCAGTGCTTTAAATTTTCAACAGAAAAATTCTAAAATTAACTTAGTAGAGCATTAGTGATATTTTCCATCAACTTCATTTTTAGATAAAAGTCTGTAGGTTGAAGATCTAAAACTATAGTTAACTTGGAAAAGGCATATATATGCTGGTTTGCATCACTTGTAAAGAGCTTGTACTTCAAACCTTTTCAACTTTTCATTTTTGACTCCATTTCAGAACACAAAGAATTATTACAGATTGTCTTATCAGGATATTTTCTACCTGAGAATGATGGAGAATCAATCCAAGAGAGAATAAAACTTCTCATCTAATTCCCCCATGTTCTAACATGACATTCTTAATGACTTTCTATCAAGATGTCCTGAGATTTCTTTCCAACAACTATATATTCACAGCCCTTCTGTGAAAATTTTATTTGCTGTGCAGCCATCCTTTGAATGTTCACTTAATTTGGAGCCCCGGCTTTTTCTTTGGCTGGAGACCGGTGATTAGTATTTAGAAAGGAAGCAGAAACTGTGCACACATTAAGAAACTGATATATTGCCCAAATGATTGAAATGGAAATGTAATTATCATTCATTTATAAGAAAGGAAATCTGTTTCAATTCAATAATGTGAGGTTTTCAAGCACAATTGACAGATAGGTAGACTAACATTCTCCTACAGAATCCTTTGGTACCAAGCATAAGTCATTCCTTCTTCAGTGATGGCAAGTTGCCTAAGACCTGATGCAGCAAAGCACCCCTAGATCATGATCAAAGCATCTTGCCACCTGTATGTTTGACACATGGTATGAAATTCTCATTGTAAATGCAAGCATTTAGATGCCTCCAGACATAATGACACACACCAGAGTCACTGACCGAGTTGTATGCTTTCATCATTTGCTGATCCCCCAAGGATATCTTTGACACTCATGTAGCCCCAAAAGTTGCAGATATGATTCACTTGTCCTTAGAAAGTTCTTCCAGAAGTATGGAAGGTCATCCAGAAATGAACTGATGGTGAGTCATAGCTTCAGCCTATTTTTGCATTAATCTCATTTTTAGCCTTTTCTGATAGCTGAGTTATGAATTATGACTGACATGAGAAAAAGAAGGTGAGACAAGGTGACAAAGGTCTCAGTCAAGGTTAAACGGCCTCAGATTCCTGGATGTTGTTTTGAGAAGGCTTTTTTTGTAACTTCTTGCAGAATTTTACACTGCAGTCTTGGAGTGTTTTTGACAGAATGCCACTCTTGGAAGATTCATTATTGCCCCAAGTCTTCTTCATTTCAAGTCTTTATTCCTCTTTGCAAAGGATTTCAGAAATGTATTTTGAGCAGGACATGTTATACTTCTAGATCTACATGCTGTGAGGAGAACTATGTGATATGAAATGGGGATATTTGTGAGATTTATATACCGTAAGTCAAGAATGACTGTTTATTAATAATAGGAAGAACTCTTATCCAACTGCTTCTGCTTGTCCCTTTTAGCTGAATTGACTGAATTACTTTTTAAGATTTGGCACATCACAAATTGGATGGCTTTGTTTATAAAATAAATAAGCATCAGTCTTTGGTGCTACATCTAGATTCCTCTCTCCCTATAGCAGTGATGGCAAACCTTTTAGAGACCGAGTGCCCAAACTGCAACCCAAAACCCACTTATCGCCGGGTGCCAGGTGGGCATGGCCCACTGGGTGGCGTGGCTGTGGTGGTCATGCAGATTGGGTGGGTGTGACCAAGGTGGGCGTGATCACCTCGATGTTGCTCGTGGGGAGGGATGCCTGTGGGGGCCAGGCAGGGTTGGGGAGATCCAGGGGGTCTCTGGCAGGTGGGGTGGTGGGCAGGAGGCTCGTCCTGGTGGGTGAGGTGAGGCAAGGTGGGGGTGCCATTGTCACAGGGCAAGGTGAGGTCGGGGCGGCTGCTGCCTGACACCATCGGCCCCTGCACACAGAGGCCAGCAAGTGTATGGGTGCTGGGATGCATCTGGCCATGTGAGATCTCGGCGAGTTAGTGGGCGGCTGGTTGAGGAGGGATGGTTACCATCTCCGGGGCATGGCGCGTGTGCCCACAGAGAGGGCTCTGAGTGCCACCTCTGGCACCACCACTGCCCTATAGGCTCCGATAGCATTCAGTTGCAAAAGTATGAAAAAAAATTAGAAAATCAAAATACAGAATGAATTATTTTTTCTATCATTGTATAACGCTAAATAATTGTGACATCTACAAAACATGAGTGCTTTTTAATGGAACAAGTAAACATCTCAGTTGACAAGTCCAGGCTGCTGCTGAAGCTCTACTCTAACTTAAAACAAAATCATTTGCTTTCAAATCAGAGTTAAGAGAATGGTGTATTACATCCTCTTTGTTACTGGCTAATGTAGGTTATGGAAATGGAAGACTGAAAGAAACATATATGACATCAGAGGTTTTCTTTACTATTTTATTCTATAAGGCAAAGTTACCTAAACTTTCTGAGCATAAGCTCCAAATTTAAGCAATCTGCTTTAGACCCACCAAGCGACAATTCTCCAGTCCACAGTCAAACTATTAGGAAAGAACTACACGCATACAACTATATTAAAATAACGAATCCCATATTAAAATAACGAATCCCAATGTTATTAAATTAAAACCAAATAATGGACAATTTGTCTCCCTGTATACAGTATTATCTTAGGAACCACTTTCCAAGGTGGCGACTTTACACTCCCTGATGCTAGATCAGAAAATCACGTTGAAGACAAACTATATTTTCAATGTTTTTATGTACAATAAAAACAAAATAAATTGCTTGAGACAAAAACATTGCAGCAGGACAGGCACTTCTAGTTAAGCACACAAATGCAAGACCAAGTACACAGGAACTCCCCTTTTCTGTAGATGCAGACCTTTAAAAAAAAATAATCCTGGAAGCGTGCTATGACAGAACCTGAGAAATTTGCCATAAGATAATCAGAGACAGAATAGAATAGAATAAACATGTTCCAAACCTTTCTTTCAAAGAGTTTAGATTCTTCTTGTTCTTCTTTTTATATAAATAAAATCAGTCGTTGCCCTGAGATGAGTTGAACTACAGTCTCTATAATCTCCCAAGCCAGCAGGACACTGAGTAAATAGTGTAGAACAAAACATCTGGAGAGTATCAGATGAGAAAAGCTGCCATAGAGTCTCTGAGAACTGTGGCTATTTACAAAGCACTTCACAGAAATTAGCTTAGGAATTAGTGCTGGGATTTATTATGTGCTTTTTGCAGGCAGCAGTCCACTAAAGAAAGCATTTTGAAGCAAGGGAAATGAATAGGGATTGTAAGCTCTTGTACATCCATCTAATTTGCCGGTACCTCCCTACTGGCTAATAGTATTTATATTTTTATAGTAGATAACTGCAAGGTTATTGCAACAGCTTAAAAGCATTAATGCAAATATGACCACTAGTGTAGAACATTAGACCAATGAAATGCTTTGTAAATAGACATTACAGATTTTTTTCTGAAGAGATTTGAAATTAGTTACCATTACAAGGGGAATTCTGAAAAGTACATAAGTAGCTTTAAACAGGCAAGGAATGTGTTTCTGGTCCCATTATAAACCTCTGATCTACATATTGGAATATTTTTACTGTAATCTATACAACTTTTCTTCCGTCACCTCTTTCAATGTCAAGCACCCTTATGCAACACACAAAGAATATACATGCCAGCATCATTTGCCTTTCTGTCTAGAGATTATTCAACATAAGCTTCTACAAGAAATCCCACTGTTTTGGAGTATATTAAGAGAGGCATCCAAGTTGCACCTTGGGACCCAGGAGTGAGTCAGGAAAATCAGTGTCAGTAAAAACAAGTTTTATCATTATCTGATTAAACAATTATCTCTGGTGAACTAATGAGTACAGAACATGAAATATTAATTCGTACATTAATTAATACATTAACATGAAATATGAAATATTACAGGAAAAATTTCAAGCATCATCTCCAGCATTTTAACAGACTTCTATGCGAGGCTGAATCTATTACCAGTCTTAATTGATAGGAGGAATGATTTGGCTGGATGGTAATATTTAAAAATGTAAAACACTAAATCTTATAGTTAAAGGTTAATTAAATCTTCATAAAATACTACTGGGCATTAGCCCCAAACTGAGTGTTTGAAAGGGATAGCTTCACTTCCTAGCATTCACTTATTTAAGATTACTTATACAATAACTTGCTAGGTTCCTATATGAATGAGCAACATTCAAAAAAATATCAAAAGTGATTTTTAAGGTTCACTATTGTGCCCATTCAGAAATCAGATGTATTAAAACCACCCATCTTAATGAAACAGTCATACTCATAATTTCCATCTTCCACTTTTAAAAAGTAATTGGTTCTAACATTCATATATTTAATATGCATGTGCTTATAATGTAAGATAAACCATCATGAGTGATCATATATTCAGTTAATTTATGGATTAATAGTGAATTATTTTTTATTAAAATAAATGATCATATGCAACTTTCACCTAAATCCAATATTCCAGTTGATTAGGTACATGTCGAAGTTAATGTTTAAACTATCAAGCATTAAGATACTGGAATAATATTTTTCTTTAATAGAATTCTTTTCGTGTTAGGTTCTCAAGGTTTTTTTTCTGGGCCAGGTATAATTTATTAATTAAATATTATTTTTATATGTATGCACATATTGAAAACAGCATTAACCTCAATAGCTGTAACTGTAACCTCAATAGCTGTAACTGTTAGTCACCTAAACATGGTTAGAAAGGCATTTTCAAATTGGGCAAAATAGATTAACATTTTCAAATCTTTGGAGCATTTATTGCTCATATACAAGTAATTATACTTATGTACAGGTATATATATTGAATCACATAAGGTACACCTAGGTCAGGGGTTCTCAACCTTGGCAACTTTAAGACTTGTGGACTTCAACTCCCAGAATTCCTCAGCCAGCTTTGCTGGCTGAGGAATTCTGGGAGTTGAAGTCCACAAGTCTTAAAGTTGCCAAGGTTGAGAACCCCTGATCTAGATGAAAATGCAATATAATTATGTTATTTTTACAATATGACTTAGGATAAGCCATTGCTTGGATTTATCTCTAAATCAGAAATAACTGATCCTTCAAAGTTCTTTTAATCCCCACCCCTAATTTGTTTCTTTGGTTATTTTAAACAGCAAAAGCATACATTATCTCAACAAAGATTTTAAGCTTGCTTTTGTCTTATTGTGGGGACACTGGATGACTTGCATTGTCATCCTCACCACCACCATCACCATTAAAATAAAAATACTCTTTTATGGGATTTATCAATTTCTGAGTTTATATAGATTTAGAATTTCTTATCTCTCCTCTGCCACTCTTAGAGATCTTAACCCCTTTAAAATTGGTGATTCACAATGCCTATTTTGCTTAATATTTTTCCCCTTCCCTATTGGTATATTTTAGGCCTTAAAAGCACTTGGATCTCTTTGGAAAGGGTGAAATAAATGTTTTAAGACAAATAAAATAAAAAGTATAAATGAAGAATCAAAGGAAATAGCCTCTTTAACTCTTCGTTTGATCATCGACTCTCCTTGATGGTCCTATCCCTTGAGCTAACTTCCTGCTACTTACTTCCACCTTGACTTGAGAAACAACAGTTGGGAAGCTACCTAGTTACAAGAGTAGGAAAGAAGAGCAGGAAAACTAATAAAATATAAAGTGTCTCCTCGTGGCAGTCAGTTTATTATGGCTGACTGCATACAAATGTGTAAAGACTTGTCCTCCAATTTTACCAAAGCCATTGGGAAAATATAGGTAGTCCTCAACTTACGACCACGACTGAGCCCAAAATTTATGTTTGCGAAGTGAGACATTTGTTAAGTGAGTTTTGCCCCATTTTACGACTTTTCTTGCCACAGTTGTTAAGTGAATTATTGCAGTTGTTTAAGTTAGTAACCTGGTTGTTAAGTGAATCTGGCTTCCCCATTGACTTTGTCAGAAAGACACAAAAGCTGATGACATGACCCTGGGACATTGCAACTGTCATAAGTGTGAAAAAGGATCATAAGTCACTTTTTAAAGTGCTGTTGTAACTTTGAACAGTCACTAAACGAATTATTGTAAGTCAAGGACTACCTGTACAACATCATTCAAAAGGGTCCATAAAAGGATGTAGCTTTCCCCAAATGTACATGAATGTCTATGATAACATTCCTATCATTGTTTCTTTCTTCCCCTAAAGATAATTGCAGGGCATAAATTCTTGGATGCAAGGATCAGCATGGGAATTATGATATTTAACAAATGTTACTATAAACAGCTAATTACTTGGAAACTGGAATAAACGAGCGCTATCACCTATCTATTTGCTTCTTCAAACATTTTCTCTCATCACACATTTTATCACATCTCCTCTGATTAAAAGCCCAATATAGTTTACACTGCTTTTTTGTGGAAACAAATGATTTAGCTTATCCTCCTTCACTATCATTTTCTGGGCTAGCATGTATGCCAATTTCCTTTAGACGATACACTAGAAGAGAAACAGCCATTCTAAAATTGTCAGTATTCATGTCACACAGTTTTAAATGTGATAGGCTTCTGAAGAGTTAAAAAAAGATACATTAGAATATAGTTTCAATATCCATCTGCCCCTTGATTTATTTAGAGGATTTTTCTACAGAGTTTTAATTTAAAAATGGAAACAAAAATTTGCCAGACTGGAAATCTTCATCTCAACCAAATCAAATTCTAGTATGAAGAAAAGAGTAATTTTCATCTTGAATTGGAGATTACATCATTTAATTTTCAAGCTATTCTAAACTGAAAAGGAATACAAGGCCAAGAGTCAAGCTCCTTTCCAGCAGGTGCCCAAATCTTCATATAAATTATTAGACAGATAAAGAAATATTAGTAAATTAAAAGATTCAAAAAGCTCCTTGTCGTATCCAAATGATACAAATTCCACACAGATTACTTTAGTGCCTGTTGGATTCTCTTTTCACTTTCTTCTTTGTAGATTTGTTTGCTTTGCAAGTAAAATGTGTTCAGAATGAACATATAAATGCTGAAAAATCAATGCTAAAAATCTGAACTGATTATGTTTTCGTTTATGTGCTTCTAACAGAAAATTGTGTTGCTTTCTTTCTTTTCATTTTTCTCTTCCATTCAATCGTGTCCAGTTCTCAGAGACTGCCTGGACAAGTTCCTATAGTTTTCTTGGCAAGGTTTTTTCAGAAGTGGTTTGCCATTGCTTCCTTCCAGTGTCTGAGAAAGCATGATTGGCCCAAGTAATTTAGCTGGCATGGTGCCTAAGGTGAGAGTAGCACTCAAGGTCTTCTGGCTTCTAGTCTGATACCTTAGCCACTACACCAAACTAGCTTACCTGGAACACAATTTTCTTTTTTCGCTGCAAAGCGGAAGCATAATTTATTAGGATATTTGAAAAGAACAGCTTAATAGAAATGTGGAAGGAGAAATGAAAACCAACATAAACCAATATTTTGAAAGCTAGATATTATTTAACAAATAATATTTGCCAGTATTCCATCTCACCGAGGAAATATGTGAATTCAAAGTGGATATCTTTGTATTCTGAAACTAGATGCATCAAAATGTTTTACGAATCATCATCTACCTAACTAAACAATGACAGTCAATGGCTTTTCTTTTCCCAGTATTAATATTTGGGACCTTGAAAAAGGGCCGTCTTGGTGGTGGCCCCTTCTTTATGAAACATTATTCCCCTTGAGGAATGGTTATTCCCCATACTGCTGCTTTTCTGAAAGGCCCCAAAAACTTGGTTTTGTCAGCCGATGGAGATGGAGCCAATCAAGTGGTTAATTTGACTGAGTTATTGTTGCCACAGGAGGTGGGGGGTTATGGGTTTTTATTATATGACCATTTTTTTTAATTTTTACAAATTTTCCTCAGAAACATAAGCCCAGAGTCAGCTTATTTAAATTTGATAGATAGATAGATAGATAGATAGATAGATAGATAGATAGATAGATAGATAGGTAGGTAGGTAGGTAGGTAGGTAGGTAGGTAGGTAGGTAGGTAGGTAGGTAGGTAGGTAGGTAATTTGCTTCAGCCAGTTACAAATATGTAACTCTGCTTATAGGAAGTAATCAAGCAAACCACTGAGATATAAAAAGAGATTTCGTCAAAGATTATGTGATACAGCAAAAATAATATTTATTTAGTTGCTTACTATATCATGTGACATTTTTAAAGACTATTTTCGTTGTTCCGATTAAAAAAATATTTCTTATATATTATACTACTGTCAGATCACTTCATTTCTGGATTAGACTTTTGTCTATTTCTTCCTATATATATTCTCTTGTACCTTTCTTCATACATGGAAAACATGGATGTGTGAAGGAGAATAACATGAGACAGTAAGTGATAAATGTACATAGCAATGTCACAATTCTAACTCTACTTCTGATACCTTTTATGCAATGTCACATCTCAAGTACAAAGGTCACAATGCATCTTTCATTATTTTGGCATAATTGTGATTATGGATTAATGACTATGGTAGAAATGACTATTTGCCACGCCTCTCAACTCACAGCCTTGCTTCCCATACACTAGATCAGGGGTCCCCAACCCCCAGGCCACAGCCCACTACCAGGCCTTGGATCATTCGGAACCAGGCCATGGAAGTGGCGGGTGAGCGTGCGCAGCTCCACTTGCGCAAGCAATGGGTGAGCTGCACAAGCGTGCGTGCTCACTCACCACCCACACGTAACCATGCCCTCTCCCTCCCTCACCAGTCCACAAAGATGGAAAGGTTGAGGAATGCTGCACTAAATACTGCAAACTAAAAAGCAAATGAACTTTAAACAGTCCTCTTTCCCTATTCCTCTCTGTATTATTTGCCTCCTTCCAAAGTAGCTTTTCACCAATATAAAAGACCCCAAAGATTAGTGGTTTCTAAGATTAAACTCTCTGATAAGATATGAATGAAACTTTATTGGGCAAGTTATTGTTTCTTATCTTAAAAAAACACCTTTATTAACATAAGACAGATAAAATGAATCCAGGGGATATATTTAAAAGTTTGGCCGATTCAATTATATTCCCCTGAGGAAGTCATTTCAAATCATTTTAATGACACTTATGTGAGTTGAGTCTTTAATACATACATTAACTCACCATAAACAACAGATACACAATTTTCTTCACCCTTTTCTGAAATCTCTATGGGCACTACAATTTTTATTTGTAATGTCTCTGGAAAGTTAGAGAAGAATAATCTCAGCTACTTGAAGTGTACATAAAACAGCTTGGCACATGCCAAAGGTGGCTATGAGAAACCATTTAAAGGTGTCTATATTTAATAGAGTTAACATTAGTAGTGGACCTTTAACCCAAATATTCATACTCATATATTTCCTTTCAGAGATGTAATTTTGAATAGGAGCTGTTTTACCAGATCCTCATACCCGTTCATAAAAACATCAGATTGCTCATTGGTCTCTGATTTTAATATCTTTGCTTAACAATGTCTACACCTGAGCTAGCCCACAAGCAATTGAGCTGAGTTCTTCTACCATATCTTCCTCGGCCATCCTGCCATCATCATAAATTTATCAGCTCAAATACACTTTCTACTAAACTTGTGTTAATCTTGCTTAATAGCAATAGCGCTTAAATACCGCTTCATAGTGCTTTACAGCACTCTCTAAGCAGGTTTACAGAGTTAGCATATTGCCCCCAACAATCTGGATCCTCATTTCACTGACCTCGGAATGATGGAAGGCTGAGTCAAGCTTGAGCCAGTCAGAATCAAACCCCTAACAGTTAGCAGAGTTAGCCTGCAATATTGAATTCTAACCACTGCGCCACCACAGCTAATCACTTTATTCTTCTAGTTCAGCCTTTCCTAATCTGGATATTCTCCTAGATGTATAGCTTTGAAAATGTAACATTTTCAGCTACTGGGAAATTTTCAGAGCTGAGATTCAGAGACCTGGAGGGCATCTGAGGCATGAAACATCCCTCTCTGCCTGACTCATCCATGGAAACAGTTGTGGCTTCCCCGCACCAATGCTCAATGTATTTTTGTTGTTTTTAACTTTTTAGAACTTTAGAGTCACTTTACAAGTGAGTGGCAATATATAATGATTATGAAATGTTTACCTCTATTTAGAATATTAGTAAATATTTGTAAACACTAATTACAAATACTTCACCATGATATAGAAAACACTAGACTTACTTTGGATGTGTGAATACATCTATGAGCTTGACTTCTTCCACCATGTCTCCTCCAACAGATCGGATTAAATCATAGAAGTCATTTTCACAGTATTTTTCGGAAGGCAGCCAAAAGGATATATCATTGATTACAGGAGGGTATTTACTGAAAGGCTAAAAAATATACAGAGATTAAAAAAAATGAAAACCAATGCTCTAAAATAAGAGGTAAGTGAGAATATAATAAAAATAGGTAAATTCTTCAGTGATTGCTTTGAATATTAAGTCATTGTGTTTATTTACTACTTTTCATTATAATCATTATAAATTAATTACAACATAGGTTAAGCAGCTATAAAGTTACATTATGTTAAAATAATATTGCATCTTGAAAACAGAATCTTTTACATTTAACTTTAAATAAAGTAATTTTAAGCACATTTAGAGTATTTTCACCTAGCTTTACCACATTTCAGATTAGCTCTTCACATGCTGATGTTCAAAAACCAGTTTTCAGTTTGTATGTGTTTAATATTCATAGATACAAAGACTATACTGCTCCTAAGGTTAGTAGATTTTTAGTTAGTAAAACTAAGTAAGAAATTTAAAGAGAAACGTGAGAGCTTAAAAGTATGCGCAAAATGGAAAATATCTCAAACCAGAAATGAACACAATTTTGGCACGGAAGATTAATTTAATTTAATTAATAATTTAATTTAATTAATAATTTAATTTAATTATTCACTATAATTTTGACCACCCATTTCAGAAGGCTCTAGGCAGTTTACAAAATCCATGGGGAAAAAAATTAAAAGCCACTAAACCAGCAGCTTGGACTCAAACAAATATAATGAATGAATGAACGAATGAATGAATGGAATGAATAAACAAACAAACACATACATACATATATACAACAGGGGCTCAATCAAGAAATCATACTCTATCATGCTCAAGGAACCAAGAATAAAATGAGTTACTTTACAGTAGTTTCTTTATTGTTCACCTATGAACAGAAATCTTGCCAAACGAAAGTAGATGGTGTTCCTGAGGCTGGGGATTATGACAGAAAAGGCGTGTTTATATAATCAGACCCTATGTCATGAAGAGCTTTGTAGGTGGTGACACCTTGTGTGGCATATAAAGCAACTTTAATTGCATCCGGAAGACTACCGGCAACCAATGAAGCTCACGTAGCAGCAGTGACTTTACCGCTTGTGTCACTGCATTTTGTGCCAGCTATAGCATCTAGATGGTCTTCAAGGGCAGCCCCTTGCAGTAGTCCACTCATGAAGTGATCAATATTATACTTTTCAGTTTCACTGTTACCATTCAGTTTTAAATACTGCCAATGGAGCCTGTGGATACCCAGAATAAAATCACCATCAACAGGAGCTTCATAGCGTGTGCATGCGTGATGAAGTATATCGTACTGATAAACACCCATCATACAAGGGAAAGGAATACTGTGTGTTATATTTTTCTTCTATTTTCCCCTGGTGTCATTTTTGCCATTCCTAAATCACATTTTTAATATAATGATATTACAATATCGCAAATCAGACATGGCTACCTGTTGCGGTCCAATCACAGGAAAGATACTCTTTTAAGTCATAAAATCTATTCAAAAAAAGGACAGGAAATATTGCCTCTACTCAGATGAGCTTTCTGAAACTCTGATTTATTGAAAAACATTGTTAAGTGTTCACACTCCTTACAGCACCACTAAACTTCTAGGATTAGAAAAGCACAGAAAAAGAAAGAAGCATGGAAAGGGGAAAAGTAAAATGTCTTTAAAGGGCAAATATTCATGAACATGAAATTTGATTCTTTAAATTTTGGCAATCTGGGCTGCACACATATACACACCGATAAAACTATGCTAAAATGATCACAAGGCAATAGATTATTTTCACAGAGATTATTAACGAATTCAGTGTTCCCAAAACTGGAATTAGACATTTTAAAAATAATTCAAGTACCGGCTTCCAAACCTCTATCAATACAGTGACTCTCTACTGCACAGAAGGCCGAGTTGTACATAACATAAATTCAGGCTTTGTTTAACCCAATTACAGTTTGTTTAAACATCTGAACCCATGTCAAGCATCAATTTGTGATTTATTTCTGGACAACAAATCTAAATCTAATGCCACCGTTTGAAGCTGGATTACAAATTTCATATACTTTCTTTAAAAAGAAAGACCCTGAAATACTCAAGCAAACAAACAAATCTCACAGCCTGCATGAACACACAGCTTCCATCAGTGCCTTGCAAAAGTGCAAGTAAAAAAATCCATGCTCTTCAATAAACAATTGTTTAATACCGTTTAAACAAAAGCCCACTCCCACATAAACAGGAGCACAATAGCCTTTTACTCCTGGGAAACTTAAGATCCATCTGGATACTGTAATAGACAGAGGCAAAACAAATCATAGTTGTCTTAATAAACTGGGATTAGCCTGTCTACAAACTAATATATTGTTAAACAAACCATACTAAAGCAGTATTGGCTTACAATGATGAGTAAACAAAGAATTATCGAACCCTCTAGTTTTTTCATCATGTGCTAAGACAGAGGAAAATAGAACTTTAACTTTCATGGATATGGATGGCCCTGCTCACAGTTTTTATTTATAACTTTTTTCTCTAGCTAGAGGACCCAGCCAAGATGGACAGGATGAAGTAGAAAACAAAAACAACACAAAAAAGTGCTTCCTGCCTGTCAAATCCATCTTGCAAATGATCCACCTCCACCCTACATTCATGTTAACATGTTTCTTCTTTTGTCCTGTGCCCTATTAAGTGATCCCCAGCTGCTTCAGCTGTAAACAATGTTTCTTAGTTTCCTTTTCTGCCCACAGCAGCTGATGCACTGCCTGATTAATACCATGTATTAACTCAATAGGAGAATATATATTATGCCTGGGAAATATTTTATGACAGAACAGTGGAAATCCTAAGTGAATACCTGATAAAGCAATAAACTTGTAAGAAGCGTAAATTTACAGTAAACTGATTTATACAGACCTGGCTGCACATGACGCAAACACTTTAATGAATATCTGATCAGGAATACTGTGAGAATTTCAAATTAACAACCCCACAGTGACTCCAATTGTGAATCACAAATGCTTATCTAACTTGTTACACGAATAAGCTTGTCAAACAAATTCATTGCCTCAACCGTGCTTGCAAAACTCAAGCCTCGATAAAGCCATCACACATTTCTTGATAAAATACCAAAGTGTATGAATAAGCCTTTTGAACACCAATACTATTGCAGCACGTTAAAGAGCCTCTACAGAAAATGCATGAGCACAAAGCGCATGTGAACTGTGTGACTTATGTTATCAATATAAAACACTACTGTGATTAGGACTGTATTTTTATGGCAAAAATGTTGTTTGTATGTATTTCCAAATATGTTGTCCTGGAACATTACATATTTTATCCTGGAAATTAATTAGGTCAACCTTGGTGGTGCTGTGGTTAGAATGCAGTATTAGAGGCTAACTCACTGCTCACTGCCAGCAGTTCGATCCTGACCAACTCAAGGTTGACTTTGTCTTCCATCCTTCTGAGATCGATAAAATGAGGACCTAGATTGTTGGGACAATATGCTGACTCTGTAAACCGCTTAGAGAGGGATGTAAAGTTCTATGAAGCGGTATATAAGTTTAAGTGCTATTGCTATTACATGTTCTATTTATTCAAACTTATCCTATCTTCCCCCTGCTCCTTGCAGCATTCAAGGAAAGGAATTAAATTGTATCATTAAAAAAAGGGAGGGCTTAAATCAGATTAAGTGTGGTGAAAAAAAGGATACCTTAATCAAACATTGAAAACCAGCCAAAATGAAGGCCTACTTGGGTCTTCTGAGGTAAGAAGTTCCATTATCTAGGACGTTAAAGGCATACATATTTAGATTTTTATTAAAACGTGATATTAATAAAAAAAGCCAAGGATACAACTTAACTAATAGACATAAATTGGCTTACAGGAAAGCTTTAAAAATGTTATGAATCGTGCAATGACATAAAAGAAGAAGAAAATGTTTAGTCACCGAAAACATAATAGAATACCGTAGACAAGAATGTCTTCATTCATATTTGAGAATTCATTACAAATGCATAATCCAGAGTGTGAATTTAGCACTTGTTAGTAACAGACTTACCTATAAACCAAAAAGTTCCCAGGAACCAAAAAGTTCCTGTCTTGCCCCTAGAACAGTGATGGCGAACCTTTTAGAGACCCAGTGCCCAAACTGCAACCCAAAACCCACTTATTTATCACCAGGTGCCGGGTGGGCGTGGCTGCGGTGGTCATGGCAGACTGGGTGGGCGGGGCCAGGGTGGTGGGGGCTAGTTGCTCACCATCTCCGGGGCATGGCACGAGTGCCCACAGAGAGGGCTCTGAGTGCCACCTCTGGCACGCGTGCCATAGGTTCGCCACCACTGCCCTAGAAGTACCTTAGGATCACTTTTTGATATTGTCCTGTGCATTCTCCTTTTTCCTTCTTCTTTTATAGATCAAAAAGCGTTGAACATAATATTTTTAGAGGGAAACAGAGACTGAATCAACATTCATAGAAAATTTCCTTGTACTGAAAAATGTCAACACACACAATCTTCTGTCTTAAATTTATATCATATCAGAACAAAATTAATTGTCATTTTGCTTGATTAAGCAGAACTCTCCCACTGGTCATATAGAGCTAAACATATTTCTTCTTCCTTCCAATTATAATTATCCATCTATCGGGAGAAACATGATGTGTGATTTTGCATATATTTTACATATATTTTGTTACATACAAATTATTGCAAAAACAAACATGCAAACACAAACTGCATCAGTAAAAGCATCTCAATTCCCCAATTACTGAGCTAATGTAATCGTTTCACAGTCACTGAGGCAACTGCTGTATTTAAATATTTTGTTTTCTCCAGCTGACATAATTCAGTTCACTGCTCAGGACCTTGTTGCAACTGCAGTGAAATATGAATCAAAGGATAAGAAAATGTCCTGGCGTCTGTAAAGTTCCTAATATTTGGACAATTCTACACTTTGCAGTGTCACTAAATCTTTGTTCCCTAGGAGATTATTCTAAGGGTTAATATTCTGTTTGCAAATGAATGGAGCTCAGCAGCAGTGGATGTGAATTATTAATTGGGTTAATAATAACATATATATTCTATCCTTCCCATACAAAATGTATGCCAGTTTTGAAACTACAGGCAATCATTTCTCACATGGGGACTGCATTACAATCTTAGAGGAAGTCCATCTAACCCTTAAGTGTCCAACAATACTAATAACTTTGGCCACTTAGAATATTGATTTATCTTCATAGTTCTCAAACATCTAGAGGAAAAAAAACCCAACACAATAAAAATAATTGTAATGTATGGCCAGATATAACAATAAATTATAAGAATAATACATGGTGAGAATATAAGATGCCAATCAACAGTCTCTGATATACAGAAACTTAAGGAATTATTTGCACATTTAGGTACAAAAATACCATGCTTTTGCTGTTAGAAGTGACACAATCAGATTTTAATTAAATAATCCATGTTTGTTAAATTAATCTGCAGGCCACATTTTTTCCCCACAAATATAGTAAATTCTTGGAATTTTTAATACATTAAAATATACCTAAACAAAATATTTTATATGTTATGTATGTATTCTAGAATACATTCTGAAAATTTTAAAAACATATAGATGGAAAAAATATAGTATTATAGCTTTTCTTTAAACAAAAAAAAACACCAAAAAAAACCTTGCAAGATTTAGAGCAAAAATAGATTTGGCTATCGGTAAACAGGAAATCACCAGATTGATTGTTTTAGCTCAACATTTTGAAAAAATATAAATATTTTCTCTCAATCTACTAACCACCTCCAGACTGATACCCCCCCCCCCCCAGACTTGCTGGCAGAGCCAGGTCTTCAGATGATGTTTCAAACGGCATCCAAAGAAGATACATAATAAATAAAATAAAACATGTAATGCTCTGACTTGCTTAAGTTGCAGCTTTCATAACATAAAAGAGACAGCCTGTCTTTACTGTTCAAACTAATAAGGTGGTTTAGGACAATGTTTTCTGCTGTTAATCGTAAGAATTTTTAAGAATTGGTTTATGGCTATCTGCATTTTTCTGTCTTTGTCCCTGCTTTTGTTAGTTGCAAGCTAATGTTTGTCTGTTGCAAGCTGACATGATATGTATTTGATATTGATGTATTGATATGTATTTCAATACAGGTAGTTAGAAATATTTCTGTATGTTCATAGCCAGCCTCTATGCGCCTCTGACTTTAGAGGGATGGTATGTGTGTCATAATCTGCAAAATCCGGCTTAGCTGTGACACAGGGCACAATGACCAATCCCCTCTAGTATACCAGGGCTTAAGGCTAAACACACACACACACACACATTTAATTTTTAAAAAAAAAACCAACAACATAAAAACAAAAAGAAGAAATAAAGCTTCAAAAAGCTAAAAATAAAATAAAGGGGAAAAAAATAAAAATATATAAACCAAAACAGATATAAGGAAGTAGCTTCCAATATTCTTTACAGCAGTTCTAAGACTAACATACTAGGCTTTTTTAAAAAAACAACATGTCTTTACATTTATTTTTCCCTAGGCATCAATTCCCTTGATTTTTGAATTTTATTAGACTGCTTTTGTCCTCTTTTTAACCTTGTTTTTATTCTCTTTTACTATTTTATTTTATTTTATTCTTGAAGTATTTTATATGTGTTGTAAACCACATCAGGATGGCACAAAAATGCCTCAGATAAATAGATGCTACATTTTGCGATCATAATAAAAGCTAAGCTTTAAAATATAGTCATGTAAAAAAGTAAATACACCCAACTGATTTTATTTTATTCTTTCAACATATTTCAATATACAGATATTTGATCTCCATTTCAATAATGCTAACAGATAAAGGCAGGGCTTTTTTTCTCAGAGAAAAGGTGGTGGAACTCACCTCCCTCCCCTGGCCACGCCCCCACCCAAACCTGGCCACGCCCTCATCAAACCCTAGGACCGCCCCTTTAGAGAACAGGAATGCAAGTAAAATTTGGGAGGGGCTATAAAAGTAAATGTATGGAATTCTCTGCCGCTTCTTGCTCGGGCAGGGTCGCCTAGGAAACGGGCCTGGGGCGCGCTGACCGAGCCTCCCTATGGCCGCGGTTGTGAGCCAGGCAGGGGCAGAGAGCTGCGAGTGCGAGCGCGCCCCCCCAGATGTTGCGCCCGGTGCGGCCGGCCCGGAAAAAGGTGCCGGAACGCGGTTCCGCCGCGTTCCGGCTGAAAAAAAGCCCTGGATAAAGGGAATGTAATATAACAAATATCATGCACGGTTTACATTTTGTCGCACATTGTGTAACTTAAATAAACATAAATGCACATTTTTCATGTGAAAAAATAAGTACAGAACTACATCTATCAATATCTCAAATACCTACAATTAGTATCAGTTGCAGTAGAGCTAGTGCAAATGATTAGAACATTGAGAAGATCTAGGAGGAACCTGTCTTATTTAGACATTTAATTTTATTTGCTTTTTGAAATGTGTGGTGCCTAAATTGAAAACGTTCTCTAAGGTCTTCAGAAAAAAAGATTATAGATGCCTATGAGCTTGGGACCATCAACAAGTGGAGAAGATATCAAATAACTGCCAATTTGTCCAGGCCAGGCATCCCAGCAAGTTCAGAATGAAGACAGATATTGAAAGAAATTTCTAAGAATCCCAGAAATTACCTATGTGACCTACAAATATCTTGCCACATTAGAAAGAAACTTAAAAAAAATGAGATCTACACTGGAGGTCTGCCAGGAAGAAATCTTTGGTGTCCAGAAAAAACATCTGAACAAGACTAAAAGTTTGTTCATGCCACTAGGATTTCTGGAACATTGTGCTCTGGACAAACAAGGCCAAAACTATATAGAATTATTTGATTATATCAGAAAATAAGTTTGGCAAAACCCAAGGACAATACTTCACAAGAAGATCCTGATACCAACTGATACCAAGCATGGTGGTGAAAATGTTATGATATGGGATCCACTATGAATTTGCTCTTTTCCATTAGGTAAGAAAAAAATCAGTTAAAATTATATTAGAATACTAGCTGTACCCGGCCACGCATTGCTGTGGCTCAGTCTGGTAAAAGCATGTGTTGCTTTTACGTCCAACAGATGGCGCTGTTTTTCAAAAAAAGCATGTTTTTACCTGTCACAGGTGTGACATCTATATAATATAGGTATATAAAAACACGCATGTATTCGAATGCAATGTCGTGTCAAAATTTCAAAGCAATCGGTGAAGAACTTTCGGAGATTTAAGTTTTTGAACAAACGAACATTTACATTTTTATTTATATATAATAATAATAGATAGATAATAGATAGATCGATATACAAAATCTACTTTTTTGATTACAATTTATGAAATAAAAATCCTGCCATGAGTTGCACAAGTTTTATAATGCACTTGTTTATATTATGCACTAATGTATATTGTTTCACAGATTTTGCAAGATAATTATGAAGTTTCATTTTTCAGCTATTTTCTTCTACTTGTTTTTCCTCCCAAATCCTTGCTAAAGCTTTTGCACAGTACTTAGTTCAGGAAAAAGATTGTTTTGTCATCACTTTGGATTGGGCTAGAGTCACAATAGCAGAGTGATGACATGAAATCAATGTCTATGTTTTGCATATTGGATCAGGATTTGCTTTTATTGAGGAATTTTTTTGGTGAAAGCTATTTTACGGTAAACTGAAAATTATTTCATGTGCTTCTTATCTCAAAATTGGATGGAAATAATGTTTGGGGGTATAATTGGAGAGGACTCCAAGAACTAGAGTTCAGATGCTATTGGTTTCCCATCTTTGATTTAATATTTTGGACCATAGTACTATTGGTTTTCGTTATAGCAACCTTTATCGTCATTGGTATTTGGAAACAAACTCACGTGGATTATCACAGGCAATAACATTAAATTCAGTGGCAGTATGGTAAATTAGATTATGGAAGTGGAGCAGAAGGAAAACAAATGCTAAGATAAAGTAGCAGCCAGGGAACAAGAGATCATCCCAGCAGCACACTTTGAACAAAACCTGAAGGCTGTTGAGTATTTTTCAGAAAAAAAAATGTTTAGCTACTTTCAAGGTACACATAAAGAGAATATTTGACATGATGATAATGTATTCTGCTTTGGGCATTTGACTTGGACTCTTATGCATTTGATTTCTCTTTTGTCTCATTCTGTTCTTATAACAACCTTCCCACATTTCATATTTATATCAAATTATTTCTTCTGGAAATGCAGAGCGATCTCACTTAATGACTGATAGATTGTTAAAATAAGCTCAGTCATATAGGGAAATTGGTTCTGAAAGGCTAGAAAACTTAATATGGAAGCACAAGAAAGCATTTATTGAAATTTAACCTGCCTTACTGTTGAAACATCAGAAAAACTAACAACAATAAATACAACAATGGAGCAGGAGATGGAATGATATAAAACAATCTATGAGAAATAAGTGTAACAATGAAAATTTAACCAAGGAGTAATGGTGAAGGCTCTAAACAATTTAGGAAGTGGACTAACCATTAAATGAAAGTACTCATCATATCGGATATAATATCAGATATTTTTTTAATTTCTTTCTGCTGCATTGTATATCTTAATAATAAAAGCAGTAATCTTTGTAATAAAAAAATTAGGAATTAGCCATTTGCATTAGTTACAAGGTTTGATATGAAATAATACTATATTATTTATTGTGATCGGAGAACAAGTATTATGATAATTTAAAATGCCATTGAGACAAATAAGTTAATTGTCAATGGAATCTTTGCAATTATATAATTAGAGTCATTTTATGCAAATAAGACACCTGTAATTAAACTGATCAGAGTACTGAAGCACAGCATAAGTAAAATCCTGAAGTACACAACTTTTGCTTCTACATGCAATACTAGGAAAAGTTTTCCTTGCTGTCTCTGGAACAGACCAAGGAGGGGGAACCACACACATTAGATCAGGAGTTCCTAACCGAGGGTGCTCGCACCCCCTGGGGGTGTGAGAAAATATTCCAGGGGGTGCAAAAACTTGGGTTTAGAAGTTTCAAAATTATAGTGTATATGCATAATTCATTGCCATTATTTCGAACTTTTGTAAGGGGTGCGAGAATATATCAGAAACGTTCTAGGGGTACGGCGTATAGAAAAGGTTGGGAACTGCTGCACTAGATGGATGAGTTTATCTTACTCTAACACATCGACACATTCAAAAGAGTACAAGCACAAAAGTTCAAGGATTGAGGAAAGAATGGAACCTATAATGGAACCTATAATGGAACCTATAATGTAAAGCAAAGAAAGATACAATTTTGGGAATCCATTGTCGTAATTTCTTTAGTTTATAACCACCTTCAAGACCCTCAAGTTAATACTGTTGATCTGCCAGCTTGTTTCCATTTTACCATTCAGGAAAAAATGATGTGGGCTCTTCCCACATAACACCAATACAATGAATTAGGATGTAGAATTTTTCATTCAAAAAAGCCAACAGCCTGGTAGTGGGCTGTGGACCATAGTTTGGTGACCCCTGTACTATTGAACAGAGTAAGAATAACAGAATAACAAAGTTGAAGGGATTTTGGAGGTCTTCTAATTCAACTCCCGTTCAAGCAGGAGACCGTATACCATTCTGGACAACTAGCTGTCCAATCTCTTCTTAAAAACCTCCAGTGATGGAGCACCCATAATTTTTGGAGGTAAGCCTTTCCACTAATTAACTGTTCTCACTGTCAAGATATTTTTCTTTAGTTCTTGATTGGATTTCTCCTTGATACGTTTCCATACATTACTTCTTGTCCTGTCCTCAAGTGCTTTGGAGAATAGGTTAACCCGCTCTGATCACTGTATGGTTCACCTTGTACCTGTTTGTAGATAAAGGCTTAAAGCCATAAAATCAACAATTAAATAAGTGAAATTTTGGATTGAGGAGGCAAAGTTAAAGCTATAGACTTGACTGCACAGATTTGAATGTTTTTGAAGCTTGGTTCGCAGCTAAATTCAAACAGCTATGCCATGCCAAAGAGGAAGCCTATAGGAAAGGAGATAAGATGTTGTACAATCAGGCCAGGAATGTATTAACAAGGTAGATCAGAGCAACAAAAAGAAGCTACTCTGAAAAGGTGAGGAATCAGTTCTCAACAAATGAACCAGCAAATGTGTGGAAAACTCTTAAAGATATCACTGGCTATTGCAAACCTTCTTCCCATGCTGAAGGGAATCGACAACTGGTAGATGACCTGAATATGTTTTACTGTAGGTTTGAGAGAAAACCACTGTCAACTATCGCCACCCTCTCCATCTCAGATACACCAATAACAGCCAAGTCTCCTACAACTGACTCCATCCCTCTGGGCCCCCCACCTCTGGTCACAGAAAAAGATGTGCAAGGTCTATTTCACAGACAAAAGCCTGGAAAAGCACCAGGCCCAGACAAGGTAACTCCTTCTTGTTTGAAAATTTGTGCTGACCAATTGGCCCCATCTTCACCCGTACCTTTAATAAATCTCTAGAGATGTGTTATGTTCCTTCTTGCTTCAAACTCTCTACTATAATCCCAGTGCCTAAGAAGAAACCCTCCATCAAGGAGCTGAAAGACTAAGACTGGTTGCTCTGACATCCATAATTATGAAAACTTTTGAAAGGCTTGTGCTGGCCCACCATCACAGATCCGCTGTTAGACCTCTTGCCATTTGCCTACCGAGCAAATAGACTGGTAGATGATGTTATTAATATGGCTCTGCACTACATCTTACAACATCTTGAATCTACAAGGACCTATGCAAGGGTCCTTTTTGTAGACTTCAGCTCAGCACATTCCGGATATTCTTCTCATTAAACTGACTCAGCTAGCTGTGCCTGACCACACTTATAAGTGGATCATAAACTTTCTAACAGGCAGGAATCAGCAGGTGAAGCTAGGCAAAATCACATCAGATACCTGTACAATTAGCACAGGTGCCTCCCAGGGTTATGTGCTCCCCACGCTACTCTTTTATCTTTTTCAACAACTGCTTCTCAAATGATCCCTCTGTTAAAGTATTGAAGTTTGCAGATGATACAATAGTGATTGGTCTCATTTGAGACAATGATGAACCTGCATACAGATGGGAAGTTGAATAACTGGCCCTGTAGTGCAATTGGAACAATATTGACTGAACACACTCAAAACTTTAGAGATGATAGTAGATTTTAGGAGAAGCCCTCCTATTCTACTACCTCTTACAATACTAGACAACACAGTATCAACAGTATAGACCTTCAAGTTTCTAGATTCTCTAATATTTCAGGTCTTAAAATGGACACCTAACATCAAAAACGTTATCAAAAAAGCACAACAAAGAATATTCTTCCTGCACCAACTCAGAAAGTTCAGACTGCCCAAGGAGTTGCTGATACAGTTCTACAAAGGAATCACTGAGTCTGTCATTTGTACCTCTATAACTGTCTGGTTTGGTACAGCAACCAAGCTAGATAGACACAGACGTCAGCAGATAGTTAGGACTGCAGAAAAAATAATTGCAACCAGCCTGCCTTCCATTGAGGACCTGTATACTGCATGAGCCAGAAAGAGGGCTGTGAAAATATCTACAGACCCCTCACATCCTGGACATAAACTGTTTCAACTTCTTCCCTCAAGACGATGCTATAGAGCATTGCACGCCAAAACAACCAGACACAAAGAGATTTTTCCTCCATGCTATCACTCTGCTAAACAATTTCCACAACTTTGTCTATGACCTGGGATGTCAAACTAGTTAGTAAGACTGTATTACTTATTATCCTTCTCATCTGTGCTATTATCTATTTCCTTAGCTTCTTATGACTATAATGTTGTTTGTATCTCATAATTTATGTTGATTGCTTATTTAGTATCCTATGACTGTCACTGAGTGTTGTACCTTATGATTTATGATGGTTGTATTTTATGATTATGATCATGATTTATCACTTGTTGCTTGTATGTACACTGAGAGCTTATGCACTGAAGACTAACTCCTTGTGTGTGTCCAATCACACTTCTCCAATAAAGTATTCTATTCTATTCTATTCTATTCTATTCTATTCTATTCTATTCTATTCTATTCTACTCTACTCTACTCTACTCTACTCTACTCTACTCTACTCTACTCTACTCTCTGTAATATCCCTTCAAATGGAAAATTGCTATCATGTCCTTCTTCTAGTCCTTCTATTATGCTCCCTTGGATACATTATGCAAAGACATGGCTCTCTGGAAAAGCCTCTGAAAGAAAAGTGAAGAAGAGGACAACCGGTAGCAAGGTGGATGGATTCAGGTACAGTGGCAAAGAATGCATCATTGGGAGACATTAAAAAGTAGGTTAGGGATAAAACACCATGAAGAAAATTTATCAATGTGGTCACTAGGAGTTGAAACCGACTCGATGGAACATAATCAATTGATCAATCTATGATCCAATCAGTGATGTGCTCAAATATTCAATTTTTAAACATTTCCTCTAGTTTATACAGATTTTAACTTGGAGGGAATCACTTAAAAATTCATTTGAAAAAAATCTTGGAAATTCATTGCCTATGTCATTTAGATATTATAGAGGAATGGAGTTAGCTGTACATTTTTAACACAAATGCCTGCTTAAGTATGTTAGTAACTTCCCTCAAAAGATTTTTTTCATGCATGCAGATAATGTTTTCACTGAGAAGAATCTTAAAAGGAATGGAAGGAATGCACATAACAAACTATTATCTACAAAGAATTTGAGTTCATTCATACATGTTCTCAGATATTTCCACATGTTTACAAAAACCAGACATTTTGCACATATCCTCAATTACAATAGTCAATTAACTAATAATTCACATTGTGGGTTGTTCCTCATTATTTCAGGCATCCAAATTCAATTTACATACTAATGATGCATATTTGTTCTTAATAGATGTGCTGTTAAAAAGCAGATCACAATAAATTAAACTATTTAAGCATCATATTCCAGTCTGATGAAAATATCTGAGAATGCATATATTTTTCATGTGAAATAATGTTAATGATAAACTGAAATGACAAACATGAACTACTATATAAAGAAAACCAGTTAGTACTACTCTGAGATAATAGTGACTGAAATGGCTGGTTTGAGCACATACAATCATTTTTCTCAGAGCCAGTTTTACCAGTGGTATTATGTACTCATTATATTCTGCAACACAAAGACAGATAAATTATATTATCTATTTTTAATGCAGGCCTATCTCCCTCGTGGTGTGGCTTACATAAACCGCGCTGAAGTATAACCAGTAATTTTTCTCGTATTATATTTGGAATGGTTTGAACATAAATGCCCAACAATTTAATAGATGATAGAAATGAAGATGTTAGTAAAACTGCAGAATTTGTTATAACCACAGATTTATAGGAAATATGTTATCTCATCCCTTTTTTTAGTTTTGCACCAGCTTCACACTTCATGGGACTATAGGAATTATAGTTGTGTGTTGCACTGCCTTCACTGCTGTAACAGTGTTGGGCTTCTTCTGATGCCTCCTTCTTCTGGAGCTCACCAGATCATCAGACACCTCTCTCACCTGGAAAATGATATAGGTCTAACTTTCAAGTTATCCCATGACATCTGTCACTCTTTGCAGATCTTGGTAGGGCTTCCATCTCCTTGATAATGATGCTGTATACATCATGCTTTGATTTAATTTTACTTTTCATAATGTACACTAAGATGAGAAATAGCCATGGCATTTCCAAGAAAATTATCTCTTTTCATACACATCTGCAGTTCTTTATTCCCCTTCTCATTATTCAAAGCACAAGAAAGAATGGCTTGTGGACTTGGATCAGCAGTATTACTGATATCCATGCCTGAGTGTTACATGCAGGTTCCACCAGGTAAGCAAACTGTTCCCATTAAGAAATCAGTTATAGCATGCTTTAGAACTTATACAGCTTTTCCCAAAGGTTGAGGGGTATAGTCAGTGGTGGGATTCAGCCAGTTCGCACCAGTTTGGCAGAACTGGTAGCTAATTTTTTGTTGCCCAGGCCCAGAATGGACTTCCGGAAGTGGCATCCACACAGAGAACCAGTTGTTCGCATATTTGAATCCCACCACTGGGTTTAGTGCAAGTCCACAGATTTTATTCACCTGATTTCTTTATTCTTTCGATGTCTAGCTGATGTCTCAACCTACCCTCCCTCTTGCAATTTTTCAAACTGTTTAAGATGAAAGAGACTGATTGATTCCTTTTGGGGCTGCAAATGCTTTTCCACATGTGTATGAAATCAATTACTTCTTTATAGTCATTTGGTAGCCTGACCATTCTTGGAAAACAACACACGTAAAGTAGCAACCTCTATGCCCTTTTCAGTTAATATTGATTAAATGAATAAAATTAGAGATGCATATTGAAACTCATGGAAAGCTGAGTTGAATTAGCCTACTACTTGAATATATTACTGTTTAAATGAGTTAATATGAGAGAAATTAGTAAATTCAGTTTGAGGTAATTTGATGGGTTCTAAGCACCAAATTTTATATGAAATTAGTAGCTTCTTTCCCTGTGTAGTTGTCAAAGTTTGTGGACTGTCCACAAAGTCACTAAGGCTGAGAAAGAAAAGGCAATATTTCAAAACATTACTAACAAAGAACAGAAGGTTGTTTTATGCCTACCTGGAAAAAGGGCAGTTAGATTCTTAGATTTGGATTCTGATAAAAACAACCCACACAGATAATGAATTCACTCATAAATGAGAGCCAGAATTTTTGTTTATTCAGTTTCCAAGATTCAGAATCCTAACTTTTTATTTCTTGCCATAAAATATAATTAATGAAACTACAATCAATGAATATTGCCTATTCTTCTACCTTCTCCACAATGCCACAATAAATTATGCAAGCAAAATATCTGCATTATAGAACTTTAACCTGTCCTAAAAGTTTGTTTCTCCATTACTATAAGAACATCTACAATAATCTACCAGAGATATTATATTTTTGATATACTATTCTCTCAAGAAAGTTGTTAAACAACTGACTAAACAAAAGCAATATTTCCACAGAAATAAAATTCTAGATGATTTGCTATTAACCTTGTCAACATCATTAATATTACCTGGAAGGATATGCTCTGGTCAATGTGAAGCACATTAAACTGTTTCAGGAAACGTTCATCTTGGCTCCAGAAAAGGCGAATGTCAGGAATCTGATACAAGATCATGGCCAACCGCTCTAATCCCAGACCAAATGCCCATCCAATTTTGTTCTCAGCACCAGCTGCAGTTACAGAAAGAAAGAAAAAACAGGACATAAAAATAAACCCTGAAGGAATGAAATGAAAGTATGTTAGCTAAATAATAACTAAATTCCAGAATTAAATTAAATAAAGTTGATAATTTTAAAGAATGAACTTTTTTTTAAAAAAAAAAAGTGAATCAGCATTCCATCTTTTACTTTATTCTATTATGGATTCCACTTTAATAGAGCTATCCTGCATTCCCTAATGCACACTGCCTTTTCCCTGAAAATGAAAGTCCACTATGTCATGCAGAACATGTGGTAATAAATTCTGTTTCACTGTGTGTTGTGTGAAATATTTCCTTGCATCTGTTCTGAATTTCCTACTATTCAGCTTGAAATGATGATTCTGAATTCTAGTCATAAGGATGCAATAATCCCACTGCAAAGGTCATAAATGCAAGGATTGGTCATAAAAGAACTTTTTCATCGCTGCCACAACTAGAAATGGTTGTTAAACAAGGCAGTTGCTAAATAAGGACCTTCAACATCTTGTATTATTTTAAGCCTTCAGATTTCATTATTAAAACCAAGCTGGTAGCCAATAATAATTGAATCATAAGTCCACATAAGACATTAATAAAGATTTCTGTCTAATCTTAGAATTCTATCCTTATTTAATAAACCAACCAATAACTAATATATTAAGGCCTTATGGTAACCGAATCCCAAATTTCAGAGGTGGTACATGTCTGTATCGAGAAGTTTGTATATATTCCATAAATAATTTCCAAGTTGAATTAAATTCTGTATTAAACATATTCATCAAATACAAATTCATTTTTGACATTTATGCATATTACAACAGATTAGTTTGCCATTCTTACATAGAGAATATTACATATGATTTCCAAAAAAAGACATAAAGTGTCCTAACGGATGTTATCACATACAATGCCAACTCACTATATTTTAAGGCTTAATTGTTTAATGATAATTTTAATTGGTTTAAAAATATAAAGATAAAAAATTATTACAAACTAAGAAAAACACAAAAAAGAAAAAAAGGGGGAAAGGAAGAAAAAATATGTTAAAAAAGGGAAAAAATATACAGAAATGACTTCCCCTTCATAAAAACAAGTGTAAACAATTTCAGTAACTTACTGCCTTGTCTAACATTCCAATCTAGATCTCTTCATCCCATAATTCATACTACTTGTTTGACTATTAAACATGATTATTGCATTTATAAGAAATTTTAGAAAATCAATTGTCTATTTTGCCAATCAATATTGGAGTAATACACCAATGGTAAAACATTTCAAACCAGGTTTTTTTGTTATAGTTGTGATAAATTTAATATTTAACTTCTACTCATATTTCTGTTGTTGCATGCCAATTGTCTTGTTTAAGTTCTTCATCCATTTAATCATACTCTACATAATTTTCTATCAGTCAAATATACCTGGGGTTAGAAGACTAAGATATTTGAAAGTTGTAATCTTTTTTATATAAACTAACTATTGTTTTTGCATTTCCTATGTTCCAGAAAATACTGTCAAACATACCAGTTTCAACTTTAATTGTTAATAATTGTTTTAATCTCTGATATTTTTTTTTAAAAAAAAAGCATTTTACTTTAGTGATCAGACATATTAACTATTTAATTAAAAAAGGAGGGATGTAACCAAAGCAAATTAACTAAACGAAACCAAATTAAACCTTTTGCAATTCCTTTCTAAATAAAAACACAGGGACGCATATGGTATGTGCCAATTAACTCATGATGTACACACAGAACATAATAAGGTATAGCAATGTCCAGCAGGCTACCTAACATATATGTAACATCAGAAAATCAAATATGCAATTTTGCAAATAACTTCAAAATAAGTTGCATTTGAAAAAATGCACGACAGATGAATTGTCTGTCTTGCACAATTCTATCATCTCAGTGATTATGACAATTATAACAATTTTAATTCATCTTAGAAATTGTCTGAAATGATAAAGAGGGCATGGTGGCTTTTAAACCTCAGACCTATTATCAAATTGTGTATTGCCTATTATTATCCAAATATATAACTGAAAGAGAACAAAAAAGAATATGCCAGACAGCTATTAATTGCATGCTCCGTTCCCATCTAGTCTGAAAATTGTCAGCAAATCTCAAAAGAAAAGCACAACAGTATCTGATGACATCTGATCTCTGCTCATCACTGAAAGCCCACTTGATCATCAATCACAATTAACAAGTGAAACGCAGAAAAGTATCACCATTTAAAATAACTTAGATTGTCAACATTTTAGAGATCTTTATTTAGAAAAGAAAGTGAACTGCCAACTTTTCAATCAGTGCATTTCATATATTTTAATAGAAATAATGAACTCAATCCTGCAAAACATTAACTCTTTTATGTTGCCCTGTAAATCTGGTTCTCGCCACCCACAGACTTTTTACCTGGCTAAAATAACCCTTTAGGATGCTAAAGTTCACTTTGCTAGGGTCAGAACATATCTATCTAGTCTTCAGCAGCATATACAGTACATGTGATCAAATGACCATTTGGCATTTGGAAATCAAGATTCCTTTTTCCTGACATTACAATTATCAAGAAACCAGCAATTAATTTTCTATAGTTCAATATGAAAAATGAGTGGATCTATCTATAGCTCTAAGAGATACACTGTGGTTCTTGGGTTGCCCAAAACAATACAATTGACCATGCTAAGCCAGGTTAAATATGATGGTGTGGATGGGACATCTTCTTCCATAGTACTGAGGAAGAAGAATCTCGTTACAGTTAACTTCTGTGTTAAATAGAAGTATGTAACAATTTTGTAAGAATGGGACTTGAACCACTTAATAAAATAATATAAAATAAACATTACATAAAATTATCACATCTCCATGTCATTGCAAATATAGAAAGATTTAACTTTTCTTATCAAATAATAAGGTAAAGGTAGAACTATTGTTTATAAGACTTGGGAGTGAAAAACTGTTTCAAAAGTATTAAGGCAATTAGCCATTTCCCAATATGCAGATCATAGTGCTGCCAACAATTTTTCACTTTTTTCTTCTTCCTTGACTCAGCTTTAGCCTTGACCTTTCAAAACAGCTCAACAAACCATATTCAATATCTGAATAACAACCTAGTCCTACTTAACATAATTTTATGCATGAAAAGCAACATCCTTCATCAGAATTAGACTATTAATAAAAGTATATAAAATGGAGCTTCACAGCGATCAATCAATTAAAGCTTCCTTTCCATATCTTCAAGTCATTACTGATGCCATATTAAATGCAAAAGGGTATGAGTATTCTTTATGCATGCCAGTCCTGTTCATTGAAGTTTACTGGTGACATGAATTGCATGTATTATGGTAAAATAGAGGGTTAAACAAATGTTAGAGAATATAGCAACAATAGCTTGGGAAATGGGAAATCCTACCGATAGCCAGTCCTATAAGGTAGACCAGATCAAAAAAACCGACTGCACAGGAAGCCTGGAACCACACTTCATTAAAATATCCTATAACAATGGAATCTTGCAAGTCTATGATTTTGATTTTCCTTCCCTCTCTTTTACTCCTTTAAGTCAGGGAAGAGTCAGCCTGAGTGATATCTTAATACTATCTTCCTTCCTAGAACTTATGGAATCTCCCTGGCTTTCTATTCCATCCCAAAGTGAAAACTTGGGCAAGAAAATAAGCTATAATAGCAAGGAGAAACTTGCTATTTATGTATTGGGGAAACTGAAAAGAGAGCAACGTGAAAACCTTTGAGGAAAGGATTCTAGCAAATAGAGGAAATGTCTTGTACACAAAAGCTTTACATTTAATTTTCTTGCCATCTGGTCTTCTGAGAGTGGTTTATAGCATTCTGAGGTAGACCAGTAAACTACTTCTGGAAACCATGAGATGAAGGATTCCTGCTCCCTTGGGATACATGGATTTCTCCTTCTGAGACTGAACTGTCAGTTCATTAACTGCTAAGATCTAGGAAGTATAGATGGCAGAGAATGTACTCCATGCAACTGCACTGCCAAAAAATCCCTGACAAATAGAACACTCTCTGGGTAAGGTCTTGTGTAATCAGTTGCATCTTTGCAAGATCCACTACACTGTGTCCCTGAGGTGTGGCTTTGAGAACGTAGCTTTAAACTCCCTCAACTATAGAGGATGAATTGCTTGGTGGACTCCACCAGGGAGGACCCTGCCAAAAAGGGTTTTTCTTGATGGATACTTAAGTCCTGAACTTTGTTTTGGACTATTTATTTGGTCAGGCCATTTTTTTTTAATCCTAAAAAGCAGAATTTAAAAAGCTGTAGCAGTGTATAGCAGTGTTGACCATTTAATGGCCTAGAAGCCCACTTCCAAGCTGAGCAACACTAAAAGCTCCAGGAAAGGGAGGGTCTGTTAAAGATCCCTCTGTTATAAAGTGCATATAATGTCTCTCTCCTTACTGATCTGGTGATTAACATTAGGAACAGCTGAAAAAAAGGACCGACTATTATTCACAGTCCTAATAAGCTAGGGAGAAAGAAGGAAGAAATGATGTATGTGCATATATAAACCCATCTTGTATTTCGACAGCTGGCATGCAGCCTTTGACCTTTTGAACCTATGCTACCTTAGGGGTGGAAAGGATGATCTCCTCTGGTGTGCCAAAGATCTGATTTGGCCATGGCAGCTTCATTTTACAGTAATTTTGAGTCATTTGTCCTCAAAGGCAAAATTTTAAAAAGTGTTTGGGTGCCTTAGGACGAATCTGTTTCATTTGGATCATGTATCAGAAACAAACATATTATATAAATAATGTTTAAATGGAACATCAAATCAGAGATATGTATCAATATTTATTAAGACAAAGGGCATCCTTTAAAACTTTATAGAAATGTAATGAACCTTTCTTTCTGTGCTTCAATGCCAAAAAATGATGTAAATGTGGATAAAATGCAGGGTAGAAAAATCAACAGTATCTTTTAACCAATACAATTTTCACATTTATACTAGGACTTCACCGTTGAAGATACCTTTAGGCTATTTATAATGTATTTAACCGATGGATTGTTCTGCCCCTCTGTGGTGTCTTAAATATTCCTTATTTGGCCTCATCTATTTTCATGTTGATTTAGTACTGGCTAAGAAACCTTGAGGTGAAGGTTACAGGAGGGCACAGAATGAAATTTGTGGCTGATGTCTCTAGAGAACAACTCAGTTCATGTTTCAGTTAGCCCTAGAGGTGTGCCAAAACCATCATTTTCTCTTTCACCTTAGCTGAAAAATTTTCTTTAGCTAAGAGATAGCCAGACAAATCAAAGAAAATACAATTTAAACTCTGTTGCTGTTTGCAATGTCATTATCCTGTCCTTTCAAAACTCTACTTTAACCCGTATTACCAAAACTGCTGTCTTAAATACCAGGATTGCAATAACTAAAGACCTGTTTTCTGAACAAACCATGCTTTGGGCCTTGTATATGGACAACTTAGACACAAAGATTGTCTTGCTGAATCAGGCCCACCTACTACAGGGGATGTGAAAGGTCCTTTAAATACAGTTGATCCAGAACTAAGCGGAACTATTTTTCTTTCAAATAGGAAGTTGCTTGGCTTATTTCTAATCCAGTACAAATATCGACATCGTCCCCATCTGCCCATTGATCCATCTAATACCTGCCCCTTTCCTCCCACTTTTGACCCGAATTAATATGAAAGATTAGGAATCTGAGATTAGAACACCATAGCAAGCAAAAGAAAGAAGTGGGCCTTGGGGAAGCTTTGAAGGTCTCTAAAATCATCTTCCAGTATCCTTTAGGAAATACATTTTCTCAAGGCCATTGCATGCAGTTGAAAATTCAGAAGATGATGATGTGAACAAGTTTTAAGAGTGTGTACATTTAAGGATTGTATGCTTATAAATATAATTATCTTTCTACATAGATACATAAAGTTAACCCAAGGAAAGATTCCAGGGGGGTGGGGGTTGAGATGAAAAATTATGGACCATGATTGTACAAATATAATTTGATGATTGGGCTCCAGGGAAGTTTGAACTGCTTAACTCAGTTTTCTAATATAATACCTATGAAGTACAGCTTGATAAATGGCAAGCAAGATGTTACCACCACTTTGATGTGGACACAATGGTGCTAAGGTCCTGTCTACCAAGAGTAGAGCTGATGAACCACCATTTTCTTCCGTTGCTGGTTTTTTCCCCCAATTAAGACTGACAGCAAATTAAATACATCTTTTCATGGCTTAAGACCAGTAAGTTTAGAAATTAGGTGAACTGAGTCTTCCTGGACCACTTTCTCATCCTTATTGATTTGCATGAGAAAAGATGGCATCTATGTGAACTGCCAACCTTATTGACAGAAAAATATTCAGGTAATAATACAGGAAGCCAGCTAGTTATGATTTACCAGAGCAGCATAATAACAAATATGTCTAGAATCTAGATCAGTGGTTCTCAACCTTTTTAATGCCGTGACCCCATAATACAGTTCCCCATGTTGTGGTGACCCCGGGTGCCAGGGGCGTGGCCAAGTGGGCGTGGCTGACAAGTGGGCGTGGCCACCATGTTGTGGTGACCCCCAACCATAAAATTATTTTCATTGCTATTTCATAACTGTAATTTTGCTACGTTATGAATTGCAATGTAAATATCTGATATGCAGGATGTATTTTCATTTTTACAAATTGAACATAATTAAAGCATAGTGATTATGCTTTCCTCTC
>NW_015386408.1:3041036-3056040 GCF_001527695.2 Protobothrops mucrosquamatus
CCTGCGCTCTTCACACGCCTCCTGCAGGGCACATTTGGTAAAGTTCGTGCATGCAGGCTGCCGCCAAGCACAGGGAGTAGCACAGCTAAGGAAAAGGGCAAAAAAAAAATGGCGGACGGAGTGGTTTGGCGACCCCCGTGAAATGGTCGTGCGACCCCAAATGGGGTCGCGACCCACAGGTTGAGAACCGCTGATCTAGATCCTAGTTCTGAAATCGTCCCTAAAGTTTTCCAGTTTTTATACATATTTATACACAAGTACGCACACACTTGGACATACACACACAGAAACACACAGAAAATGCAGACACCTGATTCGCTTCATCAATTCACATTGAGTGCTCCTCTTATTTTTCTAGTCAAACATATCCTCTATGACAGAGGTCCCCAACTTATGGGCTGCGGGCCGCTACCAGGCCGTGGCCTCTTGGCCATTGGGCTGCGTGAGTAACTGGGCAGTGCATGCGCATGTGCTCACCCCGCCTCATGCCAGTTGCTATTAGTATCGTGTAGGTGGCGGTGTTGCCACAAACCTTGTGCGGGAGCAACAGCGCCACAAGTGGCAGCTAGGCCAGAGTGTGATACTCGCACCGGAGGTGGCATTGCTGTGGGCCGTGGTACGATCCTCGCACAGGGCGGCACTGCAAGCTTCAAGCTGGGGCGGCATCGCTGCAGGCTGTGGTGCGATCCTCGTGCAGGGGCGATACTGCGAGCTTCGCACCAGGGTGGCATCGCTGTGGACCATAGCACGATCCTCGTGCTGGTGGTAGCATTGCCGCGAGCATGGTGGCACTGGCGCCACAAGCCTCATACCGGTGCCGCTGTCACTGACAGCCTCACATGCATGCTTGCAGCCGTTTGTGACGTGCGCATGCTTGCAGCCTGTTTGTAAGTGCATGCGCACATGTAGCCACATTCATGTTTGTGCATGCGCACGTAAGGCACCCTCTCTCACTGGGCCGCCAAGCCAAAAAGGTTGGAGACCCCTGCTCTATGATATTTCACTTCATTTCTCCAAACATCCAGTTTTCTATTTCCATCCTTCTCCAGTCAGCATTTGGTAGTCACTAACCTTGCTCTATCTGACTTTTTCTTGGGTTGCCAAAAAGGCTACTTCATATTCTTTGGACAGGCAAGAGAACCAACCACTCAGTGTTAGAGGAAATCAATGCTGAACGTTCATTGGAAGCAAGGCTCATGAAACAAAAATAATCCTATTTTGTACACATCATGAGAGCTGAAGCATCTATGGTAAAGGTGATCATGCTGGCCAAGTTGGATGGAAGAAGAAGAAACCACCAGTGTATGGAGCAGATAGATGGAACATTGAATGTTACAGAAATGTACCTGCAACAATTGCATAATGAGATAACAGACAGTGCTTTTATCCATACAATTACCAAGAATTAGTTACAATTCATTAGAGCATAACAATAGTAAGAGGTTTCCCTTATAGGCTTGCCCACTATATTTTTGCAAAACTCACCTTCTCTTGTGTGGATGTAGTTGCAATATTATTCAGCTTGAGACTGTCAATCATTAATAAAACCCAGTGTGCTGGGTACTTGTCTTTCTATCTGTTGTAGAATGTGAATTTCTGTATGCATATAAATGGATATATTTCCCTACATTTAGTAGGCCGTATTAAATACATCCTATAAGACTTAAAAGAACAAGTCATCCAATGATGGTTATATAGTTGGGACTGCTTATTCTTGGGGTCAAAGATCCATCCATTTATTACACTGATGGATCTTCACACAAACAGCATTTATTATATCGTATTTGGAAAAGAGAGAGATTCTGTCACTCAAAATGAAAAAAAAAGCCTCTTTGCATACATAACAAATGCCTCAAGGTGACTGAAACAGCTTCCAGTTGCATCAAGAGCTGGGAGTGAGAATGCTGCAGTGTCTCAAAAAAAACAAAAACAAAAAAAACCAACCCTCTTACTTTTGGACAATATCTAGAGCATCTGTGACCCAGTCATAGCAAGATAATTGGGATCTAGACTGTGCACAACTTGCCAGGGGTCAAACCAGCTATTTTATTATTATTATTATCTAACCTTCCTCCAAATCCACTTCATGTCCCAAACAAAGAGGCTGGATTATGACTTTTCAGCAGAATGACAGAGCAAGTAAGACACTGGACATTTCTCTTTTGTCTCTCCTTCCTTCTTGCAGCTAGTGAGATTATGATTGTAACTGGGATTTCTCTGGCATCTTAGTAATACAAGAGGCAGAAAGATTTTGTCTTTTTCCTCGGTCCTTTTCAATAATCTTGGTATAAAACAATGGATCATAAATCCTTCTTCGCAGGCTTCTGCATCACGAAAAGGAGACATAATCTGTCTAACATACTCCTTATAAGAAACTTGAAAGACAGTTAAGCACTACAAGCAGAAGTGCGGATCCCCATTATGGTGAGTGGATTTCCCCAAAAAAATCTCTAGGTACTGCAGGCAATTATCTTACTGTGTATTATTGGCCCAGCTATACAATTTAAAAGCCTTGCTATATTAAATCTCTGAACACAAAGCTAATGCTCTAAGGCCTTTATAAAGTCAACAAACACAGAATTAAAAGGTGGAAGAACAGTAAAAATAATTCTATATTATAGCTGTGCAATTATAGCAATGAGAAAAAGAAGGGGGAAATGTCAAGGTCATGGACTAATATTTGCTTGAGGTTGTAGCTTTTAGAATTCCCTTTTCCCCCCTACAGGATTCTTTATAGTGAAACAGAGGCTGGAAAGATTTTGGTATTTTAAGATTTGCCTTCTGGGAAGCATGAGAGCCTACGTAGTTGAGCACCATGTGTAAACAACTTCAAAAATATATAAGTAGAAAATTCCGAGACAGTAACAGTAACATGAAATGAACAAATCTATTGGATTTAGGATGGAGATATGAAAATATTCCATATTTATATATGCACACACCATCACAAAAGTATTCAGATTTTGCTTCATGAACACAACTTTTACTTGTTAAAGAAATCCAGTTTAATATTGCAATTGCACTGGGAGCTGATTCAGTAGCTCAATGGATGCTTCATCCTCTTTCCCCTCACAAATCTATTTTAGATCACTGTGGAACTTACTAAATAGATAAGGAGATGAGGAGGGGGAACACAGTGGTGTCTTTCCAAGTTGATGTGTGTCCTATGGAGCCTGGAGCCACATCTACAGCATGATATGATTCTGGTCATAAGAAAATGAGTACTTCCAGACCTCCTGGAAGAATTTTATCATTCAGCCCCTGTCCACATTATTCCTGCTCTAAGGACTTTTTGTACCAAAAGAAGCAGGCAAATATGTGATAGGTTAGCCATGCTACTATGATCCTCTAAATTTAGTGTGCCTGTCAGGAACAGAAGCACGTAGTTTTATCTCTAGCTCTTAAGGTAAGAGTAGGTTTCTAGAACACCTCTAATACTCATACGTAATTGTACAATGCATGGAATAGCAGAAAGTTTATTTCTGAGAAAAACCTTGCCATCACTTAACATCCTTTCATTGATCTCCTTCTGTGGAAACAGAAGCATCCTTAGAAAATAACTGATCAAAGGCAAAGGCATTGTAAGTGGAATATGAGCTCCTTATTTATCCTAGATCTCTCCTTGGCAACTTCTAAATTAACAATTGGACCTAGTGAATTCAGGGTTAAATAAAATTGATGAGAGGAAAACTGTATATCACAATATAATTGGAATACTTCCAACCATAAACTGGCAGCTTGGATAACAACATTCAATTTTTCAGAAATGTCGAAGCTGGCTTATGTTTTGAGAAAATTGAGCATACCATGTGAACCAGTAAGCATTGCATCAGAACAGTTTGGGGATTATCGTTGGGCATCAACAAAAGTAATTAGGCAGTTGATTAAGTCCTGTGCTAATTGTGAGCTTGTCTGACCAAATACACATGGAGATTTAGTTATAAAAAAAATCAAAACAACATCTGAGTTGGAGTCTTTTGGAATAAACATTTTATCTGTTGAAAAGGAATGGTAACCTGAAACTCTTATAGGATAATAAGAGCTGGGACTTATTCTATTTTGCTTGCTTGATTTTTAGTTAGGAATGACAATTTTATTGTCTGTCAAACCTTCTCATAACTGATGCTTGCCTTTTGGCCCCAAAAGCTCAATTATAACGTATACAGGAGAAGAATTTAAAGCAAAAGAAAACCTAATTTAGTTTATTGAGAAAGTTTTTCTGAATTCTATCTTTCAGAGAGTTATATATAAAATCTGAGATCATATGAGGCACCTGTTCTGTGTATGAAATAGCTAAGATACAATTAAAACAGAAGAAAGTATTTATTATTTAAAATTAAGAATGTGCAAAATCTACCATTCTAGTAATAAAACTGTTTGTCTTCCAGGACATATACTGAGCCAGGTATTCCAAGGGTGGTTTGTAGCGCTACCTCTTTAGAGGCCGCCAAATGCCCAGGCCCTCCCAGCCACAACCCCCCTTGTCCAGCCTTGCGGTAATGTTCTTTAGAGATCGGTGAGATGTCTTACAACTGGAACTCATGCAGCATTGATGGGTGGCAGGCTCTTCTTGTTGAAGCAGGACTTTCAGGCACGAACTTAACCGGTCACAATGGTTGATGCCCCGAAGATGTATATAACAGCTCAAGGCTGCTTTAGCAGCAGGAGTAACAAGCCCCTGAGCAATCGTTCAGAGTCCGATGAAATGGGGGGGGGGGTAAACCCCGGCTCCAGATGGTAATAATAACAATGACGGCCAGTATGTTATGGCAATGGCCCATCCCCCAGGGCAACTCCCCCCACAATGTCCCAGCACCTATGCCAGCAGCGATGGCCACAGCCCAGATGCCTCCAAAGTCCACAACANAGTCCACAACAACAGTTGGCAGCAACAGTTGGCAGCACCAGTCTCTCTCCTCCTGGTGCTTCTTCTCTAGAATTCCTCCTCAGGTCTCAGGATTCAAAACCACCCCCCTCCCTTTACTCTTTATTATTAAAAACCGAGGCTAGAAACCCCAGCCAACTCCCTTTCTCCACACTCTCGCTTGCCTCCGTTTCAGATATCCCCCCACGGAGGAAGCAATAAAACTTCACTCTACCTAGCCTCTATTTAAAATACCCTTGATAGAAAAATAAAATACGCTTCCAGACCTTCTCTTCTCAACTCCAACCACCCCGGCCTTCTCCTTTCCTTTCCTTTTCTATCCTTCCTCCTTCCACTCACGCCAGCCACACCCAAAGCCAACTGCAGCTGTCCCAATCTTTTCCTTCCCAGTCAAGCTCCTGCAAGCACTCTCAGGCAGTCCCCGCTACAGGTTTAATGGTTTTTCTGAAATTTCCTGAAATTAATCCTCCAAAGCAATCTGAATCTTTGTAGATCCATTGCAAACTGTTTCTAGTTCAGATTAATTTCTAGAAAAACCACCCCACCACCCTCAGAATTGCTGGGTTGATGTGGTCCAGAAGAACCAAACATACTTATGTAAATTCACATACCTAGAAAGTATATGAATTGTGTCATGTTTTTCTTCAAAGTAACCTCATTAGCAGTAATCTCGACACTCAGAAATATCAAAAACCAACCCCCCTTTTCACTCCCTTAAGCTCATCCTATCCAGTTTGCTGTTTTTTGCATTTCTGCGAAAGCTTAACAAAGAAACTAATATAAAAACTAATATAACAGACAAGATTTTTCTGTAAGTAGTTTATATCATGTCTCTAAAGCAGTGATGGTGAACCTGTGACATTCAGGTCAAAGGCAACATGCACCACAATATTTTGGGTGACATGTTAGTGTTCACCAACATCCAACAGCTATTCTCAATAGCACATCCCATTCTTACACAAGAAGGAAGCTGGGGAGGCCATGCAAGAATAGGGTTTACTCTTACACAACCTCTGGACCCTCTGAAAATGAGTTTGTTTACTAATATTTCATGTTTGCAATTTCTTTCTATAATGCACAGCATCACCTATGATTGGATTGTCTTTTTTTAAAAAAATAAATAAATGAATATATAAAGAAATGTTTTTCTTTTGTCGGGGGGGGAGGGCAGTGACACTCCAGCAGAGTCAAGTTAGGTATTTTTCCAAATCAACTAAGAAATTTGCTTTCTCATTAAGTCACTGTGTGCTAAATAAGTCATTTTTCTTTCCTAGTTTCACTCATTAAGTTGGTTTTGATTCGGTGGATTATAGATCAACTGAGATCATTTCTATTCCATTACAAAGACATTACTAAATCACTACTAGCATGCATAATACTGCTTTTTGTCATAGGTCAATTAATATGAGGCCAAACAGCAGCCTCAGATGGGAAGACCTATGGAGCATAATTCCAAGCATGTTTATTCAGAAGAAAAATTTTCTGTGTTGAATTCCTCCTGGACTCTTTCCTGGGAAAGTATTATAGATTATGTTTTTAACATTCAACCCAATACTCCCCTTGTCTCAATTATACGCTCTTAAATTTATTTCATGGAACTGAGAGATAATGTTATAATGGAGAAAAAAACCAGAGGTTATTAACTTTCCACAACTTGGCGTTTTCCACAGTGTTTAGGATGGCAACTCCTCAAATGTTCATCCGACTTGCATGAACCAAGTAATTATGACAGCTGCAAATTTACACATTCAGAACTTCCTTTCTAAGAACAAAAAAAGTATGAATTAGTTCTCATTATATGTTTATTCTCTTCTTCCTAGTTAGCTCTGAAAGGGGAGAGAAGATTGCCTGTTGGGTATTAGAGAAAACCAGGAAGACAAATGTACCATTGCTGAGCACTTTTTACAAAATACGTTTTTACCATATAAGCAAATTATTTAAGCATAAGTTTACAATATATTAACATAATTTGGCTTAGCTGCGTAAGATATATCAGGCTAGAATAAAAACTGCTTTCAGGCAATAATAATTGGGCTTGTATCATGCAAAAACTGGCATTGACAAAATCAAATTACGAAACCCCTAAAAGCGTTTAATAATTGCAGAAACTAAGCTAACGCACTAATAAAATTAACATTAATGAACTAGGTCAATGCTGAAACAAAGCAAAGAGCACGATGTACAAAATGCTGCAACCGGCTTCTCCAGAGCTCTATTCTGCAGTTCAACTTTCTCTCACAATCTGGTACTTTATATAGTAATGAATGGGTGTTATGTTGCTCTTTGACCTGTGTAACACAGGCATTAGTCATAGCACAATGTGCTGGGCTTCTCAGCAGGATTCCTGATTACAGTTGCAAATAGTCAAGTAGCTGCTTAGTATGGAATAGCTGAACTAGTAAATGGCTCTGAATCAATTGTCTAATATTATGCGAATTACAATGATGAGAAAAGGATTTAGACTGCACACCGGTGGATATTTAGGTTTCAGGACTTATGGGAAAAGGCCTGTGTTAGCTTTGTTGTAAGTAAAATCAAGAAATGTGCCTAACTGCTGGGTTTTTTTAAAAAAAAAATCATAAATCTTTCCTAATTTCTTAAATATTTTGTTTGAGGACAATTTTAGCCAATTGCCAATTGTAGTAATTAGGTGGCTAGTTTTTTTTTTTTATCTTTCTATCCATCCATCCATCCATTTATTGTTTCTGTTTATTATACTTTGTAAAGATTCGTTTTTGTTTTAAATCAAAGTTTTTCAGCACTAGGGTTGTATGCAGGACCAGCTATATCAGGGGCCACACAAAAGCAAATCTATGGTTTTCTAAATTATTTTTAAAATAGGAGGAGATTCCCAGAATATGACTGTGGATGCATGTTTTTAAACCTGTCTGCTCTTCTGGAGAGTGGGGAAATTGTCACAGCCATCTTCTTTTAGGTAAATATGGCAAATCTTCCTTAATCCTAACTCCACCCACCTCAGGATCCTCAGAAATGAAGGTTGGTGTATGGTTCTGAAGACTAACAACTTCTTTATTATAGAATGGCACTGTCTTTGTCTTTTATCCTTACTCACGTAAAACTACTTTCCAACATCTTGGGTGTCCCCATATCCTCTTACTCAGTAATTATGAAATCAGTTGAATAGGGTGCCTCCTTTAACTCATTTTGTGTCTTACAGTATAACATTTTTTTGCTTTGAAGTTTCTGCCTGATTTTGCAAATATAATAATTCATTTTTAATCATGAAAATTTGTTGTTAGTTGCGAAGTCGTATCCAACTTCATGAAAATAAACACTTTTTAAAAGGTAGCATTTATCTTTATTAAATGGCTTCAGGAATATAGTCATGCCAATCTTTCATCATTACGATTGCAGGTTTACCTGGAAGAAACACTTAACTAAACTCAAAGAGCTAGAATTGTACTACATGTAAAAAAAGAGACAGAAGAAAAAGAGAAAAGGATACAAATTATTCTTGATTTGTATCTCATATAAATTTCTTTAATCACACAGTTTAGCTTTTCAGTCTGACAGAAAAGATCATGCATATGAAAAAAAAAATCTAAACTTTTAATTAAAAATTGGGTTAAGAAAACTCTAACAATCATTGCAACCTAGAACAAATTATTCAGGCTTTCCATCATGAGGAGAAATAAAAAATTAGAAAAAGGCTTCATAGGGAAATGAATCAAGAATGAAAGATTAAGTTCACAGGAAGAGTTCAAAAATGAGAGGCCAGTTATAAAAATACAGAAAAGGCTATGAATTTCAGGTTTTTTGAATTATGGAATCCCTTAAAAGAGTGCCTAACTATTATTACAGATTCTGGCACTAAACCTTTAAAGTTCTTTTAAAAAAATAACTATTCTTGCAGTGAAGGTCAATGCTACATTGCAGATGCTCCAGGAGAATTTCTGCTAAAAAAAAATATAGTTTGGATGAAGTCCATGTAACATTTTCACTTTCTGCTAGTGATAGGGAAAATTGTTCTTTTTTAACAAGAGGGAAATCCCCCCCAAAAAAATTCCAAGAGGCTAAGTAGGGAACGGGGTCGTCTGAGTCATCTATAACGTTTTGAGGAGATTGTGTGATTTCATTTACATTTCAGCTTATGTTCTTGGAGAGGGAAAGAAAGGGGAGGAATCTCTTGTGATCTATAATGATATTTTGAACCTTTCCAGTATCTTTGTGGAAATCTAGACAGAGTACTCTATTTCAGAGTTCTCCAACTTTTCAGGTGTGTGTAGGGGTAAACACTTGTTGCTCGTACAGGTGGGGCTGTGAGTGCTCGTGCGAGTGGGGTCGCAAGTGTCCGTGCTGCTCGTGTGAGTGGGACTGCAAATGCCAGCAATGCTCATGCGAGTGGGGCCACGAACACCCGCAATGCTCGCAGTGACACTTAGCTGAGTGGGGTTGTGAGCATGCATGTGCGTGCACACCGGCCAGCCACTCACACTGCCCGGTGGCCAAGAGGCCGTGGCCCAGAAGTGGGCCATGGTCCACAGATTGGGGACCTCTGCTCTATTTGTAGCAAGCAGATGTGAGATTGATTTATCTTCCAAGGAGAAGGAAAGGTTGAATCTTTTAGTCACTATTACTGAAGGGTGGTAGATTGTGGCAATGGTGAAATCATTTCAGTTTCTGTATTTGGATTCTTTAATCTTGAGAAAGACAGCCCTGGATATGAAAATCCTGTATTTCTCACATGCCAGAGTTAGAGGCTAGATGCCATATAAGGCTTTTTTTTTTTTTTGAAGACAGGTGATAGCATCAAGAACCACCAAGCCATTGTGGATGTAGTGATCCAAAGGTCTTCTGGAACAAGAGGTTTCAGAGCTACACTTATATTTCAGGCTTCAAAAATTTTACCTACATACTACTGAAATTCTCATTGTCATGACTTTTAACTGGGTGAAACAGTGCATCAAAACACAACAATTTTTGAACCAAAGTACCTCAAATGGGCTAACTTACAAATGTGACCCAGGACTCCCAAAGGAATGAAATTTGGGGAAGGTGTGGCTGCTTTAGTGCTACTGACTGCTGCCGCAGTCATGTTATCTTCATTTTCAATATTCCGTGATAGGACAGGAAGGACAGGGTAGAGCAGGGCAGGGATTGAGTTTAATTTCCTGCCTGCCCCACTCAGAGTTCAGTTCATACTTGGCGGCAGTTGCCAGGGGCCTGAGAGCTTGCCTGAAGATTGAGGCTTCTTGGGTGTTTGACCCTTCATAGGGCGGGGAGGCAGCTGCTTCATGTCATTTCATTGGAGCTTCCCGGGTATTTAAAACATAGCTGGGGGAGGGAGTTGCAGTGCCCCTGTGATCATAAGGTTGGGCAGGCCACCAAGTGCCTGAATTTTCATCACATGAGTATGGGGGCATTGCAATGGCCAAAACTTTGGGCACAGGTTGGGCACTGTCATAATTTTGAATAGTGGTAATTTTGAACTAATGGTCATTAAGCAAAGGTTACCTGTGGAGAAGGCTATTAAACTGGAATAAAAAATGACAAGTCAAGGCAGTGACCCTGATAAGGACTTTTCATTGGATATAAAAAGAAGTTGGTTATTGTTTTGAAAATCAAAGTGGAAATAAAAATGATGAACCAAGACAGTGACCAGGACAATGTCTTTTATTGGGTTTATAAAAGAGGTTTTAGGTTCTGTGAAGGGAAAAATAAAACTGAAGAGAGACCAAATCCTAGAACAACATTTGAATGAATTAAAGATCAAGACTAGTAGAAGTAAAAGGAAGAAATATAAAGTTGGCTTGCTTGATCAAGATTAAAATAAGGCAAATTTTTATGATGCTCTAGTAGCCCTTTATGAATTTTGCTGACACCAGGACTGAAAAGCTGATGATTTGGGGTTGCATATAGAAAGGGGATGGGATATGGAATGAAAAGATATCTGTTGGGACCTTACAGGTTGTGAAGAGTTGTTTTTACTTGTTCTAATGAAGATAGGTGGTCACTTCTTTAAATGCTTATTTCCTTCTTTTTCTTTCTTTGAGCTTTTTTTCTTCCTATTTTTTTCTCCGAGTTTAGTTTGGTTTTGCTTTTATTACTGTAATTAAAATCTTTAATAAAAATTATGAAAAAAGAATTGATCACGCACATAATCTTTAGTGGCATCATATATTATTTAAATAATTTTGGTGCAAGTCATTTGGGGCCTCAGGAAACAACCTACCATTAGGGGCATATCAAAGTACAGGTACATTCAGATTCCCAATCAATGCATCTTTAATGACATCACAAGTATTCCTTGCACATTTGTCCATAACTATATTCTGTCAATGTGTTGTAGTGCAGTCTTTCTTTCTGAGAATCCCTGAGAGTCCCCCAAGATCCTCATGAATGCAGGATTATATGCCAGAGATTGAAAATATTTGCAAAAGTTAAAAACACCCTTCTCGTTATTTTTTCTTAAAAATATTTTTTCCATGAAAAATATTGTATTGATATTAGTATCTGATGGGTTTAATATTCTTATTTTTACATTATTCAGTAAATATTCTACAATTGTGATAATTTATATTAATAAATAAATGCTAAACCACTTGCTAAACATTTCATTTTCTCACATATTTTATACTCATTGTATAGCTCAGTGATGGCGAACCTTTTAGAGACCGAGTGCCCAAAAACTGGCCCCACCCCTGCTCCACCCCTTGCCCTGCCGATGCTCCGCCCCCACACTGCCCCCCACCCCGCCTGCCTACAGGGCCACTCACCGCCTCCATGGCCCACCAGCAGCGCCATAGCGGCCACGCCTCTGCCCACGCCCCGCAGCATCAACTGTGCATGATGGGGCGTGAGGGCAGAGTCTTGTCTACGTTGCCTGGCTGCCATGTCCTTGGCTGCGCTGCTCCGCGTGGGCCACGCTCAGGGGCGACTCTCCTCCAGGGGGGCTGCTGGTGAGGGTTTCATGGGGGGAGGAGAGGCTGGGGCAATGGCACGTGTGCCCACAGAGAGGGCTCTGAGTGCCGCCTCTGGCACGCGTGCCATAGGTTCGCCACCACTGGTATAGCTCTTATAATATTCAGCAACTAATTCTGTATTTGTTGCAAAAACCCTGTAACGCAAGGCTATTCACTTTACCCTGTTTTCTCTAAATCAACAAATTAACAATAAACTTTCTCACTTTCACTTTTCCTAATGACTTGTTGAAGAGCAAAATCTGGTCTCCATACAGTCAGCATAAAGCTGCACACATTTTCCAGGGTTTTGCTCATTACCGCCTCTTTTACTCTTACAGGATCTATAATCTCTGCAGTTTTTGCATTCATCCTTGCTATCTTTAACTTTGATTAAAGAAAAATAAAAGTATTCTTCCAATGTTGGGACACAGATGCAGTTTTCATACACATATTAGATGACTTGCACAACCATTCCATAAGCAACCTACATCCACATTTTAATATTAACATTCATATCTTAATATTTCTCCAGTTATAGCTACACTTGCAACCTTCTTTTTCAGACTCTCACAGCATTTGTGACTTTCTTTTCATCATGAATTATGTATTCATAAGACTGATTTCATTTCTAACTTTTGGTACATCATATCATTCCCAAAACATGTCTAAAATATTTATTCCAGCACTTCCTCACTTCTATTTAATTTCAATCATTTCAACACTTTTGTTTTCATTCTATTAATTCTTTTGGATAGTCCTTGTTGTAAATTACCACTGATAGTCATCAACAAAAACTGATGAAAGAATACCTCCCACCTAATTCAGCCTATTAGTATGAGCTAACATAACTATCTGAAAGAATTTTGATTTATTAAATTTGAAGCAGTAATCAGAGTTTACTGGAAGAGTTTAATGCAAGAGCTTTCCACAATCAATTCAGAGATTGTGGGAGAAGAGGGGAATAAAATCATCCCCAGATTGGTGAGAACTTTCTTGGCTTTTATAGGCATCACCTACAAGCCCAAAGAAAACAGTAGGGAAAAAACTGGAATTGAACTCCTTGGCAACATGTAAACATTACATTTTCTCTTACAGTGCAATGTATAAAATAGTATTTCACTATTAATAGATGAAAAATTATCTGTATATATTGGAGGAAGAGAAATAAATACACATAAAGAAGAAGTGTATAAGAAAAGGATAGAGTAGTAAGAAGTTTTGTTGTTGATTATTAATAAAATGCTGTAGCTCCCAGCATTCCTTGCTGGGAACTCTGGAGCCAGATTTTATACAAAGCTGAAGGTTACTAGATTTGTGAAAGATGATCTACAAATACAAATTGTACTATAAAAGGTAAAAAAAAATCAGATTACTGAATATTTTCATTACACAAATTCCTTTCACATCAAAAATTTAGATTTCATGGAAGAATATTCTACTTTAGCTTTTGTAATATAATAATTTTTACCTAAAAAAAATCAAGCAGGAAAACTCTAACAGTATAACAGTCCATCCATATGTTTTAGCATAGACTTCACAATTTTACTAAAATTATACTCTATTCCTTATCAGTTCTGTCACTTCATATATTTTCAAATTAGTCTGAAGAGCTAACACTAGAAGCATATGTCGGATTCTATAGTTGCATAATAAATTGATGGATACACAAAATACAAAGAATCTGAATTTAGGCTGTACAATCAAACCCAACCCTTAATTATATAGATGGTGATGAAAATCACCACTATTTTCAATTCTATCATAGTAGGCGTACATTGTTCTTTGCAAATTAACAAATATCTCAGATATTTGGTTGGAACACGGCCAGTTAAATAGCAAAAGGCAAGCACGTGCACCTGTATAATTTGCAACTGATAGATTTGTTTTTTTCCATGATGACTAGATCAGGATCAACCATTCTCATGAGACTCTGTTTCAGACTCTGATAGTAACAGCAACAGTGGCAGTGGGAAAAAAATGAACTGAAATCTTTATTTTTAACTGCCCAGGATAAAGAATGCATCTCATTACTTTTTCAGAATTACTTCATGTATTTTAGATGTTAAATGTCGTAAAATTATCAGCTAGTACTGAAAGGAATATTCCAGGCGATAGTAATTTTCAGAACACAGAATGATAGAACAATAGAAAACCTGTGATTTGTCTATTTCTTTGGCATTCATCGTTCCTTGAATTTTTGCCGCCATGTCAAATTCAGCTTACTCATTTTTGATCCTGCTCTGCAGGATAGGTCTGAGGCAGATTTATTCAAATTGATGATCTTACACACCTAGTTCTTCACCCATGAGTACATCCTTGCCTCCTGATCAGTACCTTTGGTGGATCAACCATTTCTGGTTACATATTTGGCCTTTGTTGAATTTCCACTCTAAGAAGCACACTTCTTCAAAAAAAAAAATAGATCCCTCAGGTACCATGAAGCCATGAAATGGATGAAGCTCCACAAAATATATGACTCTAATTCAATGAATAGAGAGCAAATAGCAGCTGAGGCAGTCAAACTGTAGTCATAGTGATGTCTAAAAGATTTTAACTCTCTAGTGCCAGACACTGCCATATTCTTCTCTTAAAAATAGGTAAATGTAAAGGTTTCCCTGTCAGTCATGCCTGACTCTAGAACATGGTGCTCATCTCCGTTTCTTGGCCATGGGAGCCAGCATTATCCTAAGACAATTTCCGTGGTCATGTGGCCAGCATGACTATATGCCAAAGCAGACCCAACGCTGTTACCTTCCCACTGAAGTGATACCTATTAATCTATCCGCTTATTAAGCTTGCAATGGCCTGCTTCAAACTGCTATGTGGGCAGGAGCTGGGGCAAGAACGGGAGCTCACTCTGTTGTGTGGAGCTTGGGTCTTAAACCCGGGCTGTCAACCTCCAGCTGACAAGCTCAGCGTCTTTAACCGCTGAACCTCCCCCTCTTAAAAATACAGACCCAATAAATCTTTGCTATACAAAACTCAAACCGATATTCGTTTTTTTTTCCAATATAGAATTTTATTGTTTTTATCATAAAAGAAAAAATACATCACAAGTATTACACAATGATTTATCCCATCCCCCCACCCCCCGGACTTCCCAAACCAAACCTAGGCTAACATTCAACTACAAGTAAACAAATATTAATATCTCTAACTCCAAACTCTAAACTTAAACAATCCATCTCCTCCGTGT
>NW_015386408.1:3057576-3070324 GCF_001527695.2 Protobothrops mucrosquamatus
TACAAGTAAACTCACAAGTTAACTTCAAGTTGCAGCGGCGGCGGCGGTTTCTTGCTTCGCCGAAGCGAAGGCGTCCTGGATCGCGGAGAATCCTCGGGGCTCCGGAGGAGTTCTCGCCTACATCGTCCATATAGGACGACTCGGGAACTCAACTCCTACCCCGGGCAGCTCACCGATCCCCTTATGCCCAGGGGAAAGGACTTCCGGTGGCAGGTGATTTCGCTGGTCGCAGCTGTTTGCTGCCTCCCGCCTGTTTTGCGTAAAAGCCGGTTTGACAGCCAGCATCTGCTGTCAAACGGCTTGAAACCGATATTCGTGATTCTACAGTGAAGCATTAAAGTTTGTATACTTTGCATTTATTTGCCCAGTATACACAGGTGTGCTGTACTTCTCTGGATGTATGTTTTCTTTGGAGATTATGTATACTGTACTTGGGATCAGTCGTAAATTTTCTGTTAGGTGGTTTGGTGACCCTCATGGTGTTTTGTCTTCTTTTGTGGTAGGCCATGTCATTGTTTTTGCCCGCCTTTTAAAATCTTCCTTTCCTTGACCTCTCCTGTTTAACTTTTACCAATGAAACATTTTGGTAAAGAACATAAAGGACTATATCCCGACGATACATAATAACTAGAGGCATTCGGGTGCCTAGAGCAAAACCCCAGGCACTGCACAATTTCAAGTAGAGATGGCCTCTGGACAGGTTAGGACATTACTGTAATATTTGTTATTTCCCTTTTAAACTTCATTTTTTAAAAAAAAAATCCAGGATTTTTATATCCTCTGTCCAAATATAGCCAAATCTTCCACAGTATTTTCTTAGCATATCAAAAATCCATGAGAAGGTTCTTTTTAAAATATATGTACCACATGTGATTTCTTTGTTTTCTGAGTTTATATCTCAGGCAGAGTATTTCCTCCTGGTGTGAATTTCTGTATCTTTGCATCTTCATCACACATCTTTACTGGTAGTCAACTTTAATGAACATTACTAAACATAATGTTAGTAAATATGTTTTCTATAATAAACCATAATCAAAATTAACCTAGTTGTTGTAAAGATAACATTTTAAAAAAAATTCTCAATGGCTCTTACTGACTTTAAAAAAGCATTTTAAATAAAAGCAACATTGGTACATAGATATAAAGGTGGATCCAGCATTCAAAATTGCATGACGCTTAGAATACTTTTTTTGTTGTTGTCATTATTCTTCTTGCCTGCTGGCTCCTTCTCTAAACTGATCTAAGTCAGCCTTTGACTGCATTCTATGTGACAGACTTTGATGAAAGCTACCGTGTAACTTACTACATTAGCATCTTCTCTGTGTAATCAGGAGGCTATATGAAAATACTGTTGCCATAATATGACAGTCGTGGACACTTTACTGTAGATATCCCAACAAGCAAAAAGGGAACGGAATGGGACACAGCCATCTCACCATGGTCAACATGCCACGGCCAACTCACCGCAGTCAACTTACCACAGGACAATTCGTTGCAGGACAATTCAACATTTCAATTTAATTATTTAAAATAATTATTTTAAAAAAAAAGAAATTATCATTCACATTTCATTTTGTCCCTCCCTTGGCATCCTTTCTTTAGCTATTCTATTCCGCTATTTCTTCATGACCATTTCACACACTTAGGACCATTGCAGCCTCCCCACCAAAAAAAATCAACTGATTCCTACTTATGACGGCTGCAGTGTCCCAGGGTTACGTGATCCCCTTTTGCGACCTTCTGACAAGCAAAGTCAATGGGGAAGCCAGATTCACTTAACAACCAATTTACTAACTTAACAGCTGCAGTGATTCGCTTAACAACTGTGGCAGGAAAAGCCATAAAATGGGGCAAAACTTACTTTGGTGACAGAAATTTGTGGTTCAATTGTGGTCGTAGGTAAAAGACTACTTGCATGCTTCCTACTGCAGGATGAGAACCCTTTTGTAACAAATAAGAGTGGCTAAGCTCTTATTGGCCACTATCTCAATCAGATAGAAAAAAACCTAGTTTTACCCTAATGCTGTTGATCTTGGTATCGATTCTCCATTATTCTCTGGGGGGGTTTCTCTTTTTTAGGCTTTTATTCTCTTTTTGTCTTTACTTGTATTATATTTTCTTTGTATTTTATTCTCTTTTAATTGCTTTTTTCTTTTTTTAATGGCTGGTCTTCGTCCATATGTTCTGTTAAATAAAATAGCATATTCTTCTCTGGTTCAAGCTGATCATCTTAGAAAAGTAATTAGCAAGGACATGTGAAAAAAAATCTAGAATAATATAACTGTTTTTTTAACATACTGAAAACTGTGTAATGGACAAAAAAGAGTTATTGCTTAGTGACCAAGAGCACATGGGAAGCAGCTAATCAATACAGCTTTGAGTATAACCCCCCCACACACACACACAAAGAATGTAAGAAAGTAATTTACTCTGAAATTTATTGAGTAGAGTATCTCCCATTGTGTTTTGACCTTTTCTTCCTGCTGCTTCAAGCTGAGCAAATATTTGTAACTGATAACTCAATGATTTATCAGTTTGCTAAAGTACCTAGCAATTTCAGAATACAAGAATCTTTAAGACTATGCCTAATATTAATAGGTGTTTTACACAGGAAGCCACTGAAGAGTTCACGGTCTTGCCACTTGTTATAAGATGTATTCCAATAAGAGGCAAATGTCTATTTTGTCTTATACTATAGCATTAACAAGGCAAGCCGCATGTTTCACAGCTGGAGTTATAAAGAATCTATCTCCTTGGGAAAATGGTAAAAAATGTAACTTTTAAAAGACCCAAATGAAGAGGTATTTATATTTTAAAACAATAAATAGTTGATCACCAAGAGAGTAAAACATATAAAATTTAGAAATTTTAAAATTTATTTACTAAACCACCAAGCTTTCGTCAAGAGCTCTTGACATCATCAGGGTATGCAAGCCATTGTTGGGAGTCGCCTATATGCAGCCGCTGATCATCTGCATCCGGCTCCTAGCGCGCGTCATGGGTCCCAGCTGAGCGCGCTGTAGTAACTCTTTCCTATTCTTGTTCTGTGCTCTATCGTGCTCAGTCCTTCCGATCCTGGAGTTGGATAAAATCCTTTCGTTTCCCTCATGGGTGACAGTCATCCCCATGAGGGAAACGAAAGGATTTTATCCAACTCCAGGATCGGAAGGACTAAGCACGATAGAGCACAGAACAAGAATAGGAAAGAGTTACTACAGCGCGCTCAGCTGGGACCCATGACGCGCACTAGGAGCCGGATGCAGATGATCAGCGGCTGCATATAGGCGACTCCCAACAATGGCTTGCATACCCTGATGATGTCAAGAGCTCTTGACGAAAGCTTGGTGGTTTAGTAAATAAATTTTAAAATTTCTAAATTTTATATGTTTTACTCTCTTGGTGATCAACTATTTATTGTTTTAAAATATGGATACACCCAAGAGTCATGTTTTTACTTGTGTAGCTAGAAGAGGTATTTATAGGAATGGAAAGTATTTCAAAAGCACAAGCAGCAAAACTTCAAGAACTGAGGCTCTTAAGGGGTACTCTCACTTGATTTATACTTTGCAAAGTGGGCAAAGGAAAAGGTCTTTTGTTTTTTAAAAGGTAACTAACACTGATGCATATAGGCTAAGATAAAATTATTATCTTTTTGCACATAACTGATATTGACTTACCTTATCTTGTGGAACTTTTACTATGTCTACATTTTATCACAATATTCACACATTTTGCTTTTGTTAAAAAGGGTGTCAAAATTAATTTATCTTCATATCAGCCTGTGTTTATAAAGTATGGGGGTCTTGATTTTTTTACACTTTTCATGAACATTCACCAACAATCCGTTGATTGGAGTGGGGTGGGATAGGGTGGGGTAGAACAGGGTAGAGAGTAATTGCATTCCACTTTAGTTCCTCCAGATCACTGCTGGAGGCTGAAATAGTTAGTTAGAGTCTATAGAAAGAGACTGGGTGACAAACAATCTGGAAGAAATTGGAGAAGCGGAGGCAATAGATGCAGAGGATCATTTGGTTTAGGAGAACTTACAATTCTCTAGAAATAGATGAATATATCTCATTAGGAATTTGTGGTAGTTTTCTGATTTTTTTTCAGTTGTGCCAAGTCTCATGTTCATTCTTCATCTCCATCTCCATCCACTTTATGAGGCTGAATTGTAGTCTGAATTTCATGCTATGCTTATGAAGGTTTCTTCCCCCCCACTCCTTTGAATATTTTTGGGATTTGTAATTTGAAATCTTTATTTCTAAACGGTGTTATTTTGGGCAGAATGGTCTTCATTATAGCAGATGTGATCTGACCAGGGAACTGTCTTTTCTTTTGATTTTTCTTTTTTTAAAAAACTAATTTACAAGCTGCTGTGTTACAACAATTAAACATACAGCTATATTTTTCCTTCCTCTTATTCTCCATTAGAACATTTGTGCAGATGAACTAGTAAGTAAATGAATTTAAATTGACGGTTTTTGTGCATTTAACATCTCTAAATTCCTCCCCACTTGATCCAAAATTAACTCACAAGATAGATGCTAGTATTTCCTCTCCTTTCCTCTCTCAAATACATATAAATATATAAACAGAATCGGCCTGATTTTTTTTTTTATCAGTTGGGTGCTAAGCTAGGACATTGACTGTATGCTGATTAATGGTTTTCTATGCCTGTAGCTTTGTGTGTGAGCTTTCAGTGCATGTGAAGGCTCTATGCTTCAATGAACACTTTCCAAATTAATGAGTTTATATAACTGTTAAGAGGTTATTTCTTAAATAGCTCTTGCAATGCAATCTGTTCACCAGAAATGGTTAAATAACCTCACCTCCTCACGCTCCTCTTTTTATTAAGAAAATGATTGAGGGGAGAAAAAAAAATCTAGTAATTACATCATGCAGCTATGAGTCCAATTAACAGTCTGCAATATGTCCTGCTTCTTTTATTCCCTTCTGACAACACCACAGGCAGCAGAAAATCTAATAATAAATAGGTGACTACTACTTAACACTTTGCAGTATTTCAGCACCTCCTCTCACTCTGGGCATTAATTCATTCTCTTCCTTGACTATTAGTGAGTATGCCTGACAGCAGGAGTTTGCTATCAAGTGGCATCTGCAAGCACAGACAGAAGTTTGGGATCCCATTCCCTCTGCTTTGTTAAACACTTTCTGGTGTTGCAAAAGAGGGGCACACTAACTGAAAAATGGAGGATCAAGAGGCAAGTCATTTGCTTCCTTGTAGCATGGAAAACTGACTTTGGTTTGCAATGGACTTTCTTCTGCATTTCAACTCACCTAATAGGTGCAATCACATTGATGACTCGACATGGTTTAAATATGCCTTGTTTCACTGAGTTCCAAGATCTCTTAGGAGAATACAAACGGAACAGCAAATATAATCCATTCCTCTATGTAAGATGTGATTAAACATGTAATTAAAAAGTTAGATTGCTGCTCTGGGTGTACACGGTCATTCTAGATTCATAAAATTAATTACTTTAAAAAGAGAAAAGAGTATCTTTAAGCAAGTCTTTGATGCCCACTTTTCTTTAAATATCAAAATAATCAGAAATACGTATTAGATTATACTGTGATTGCAAGTTTACTACAAATTTATCAATTTTCAGGCCCATACCTTTGGTCTGCACTTAGCCAATAAAATATGTCCAGTAGCATGACAAACTTGTGACGTCACGTGACGTTGTGCGACGTATCACGACTTTTTCCCCATTGCTGGCAATGGGGTGGGCGTGGTTTCGGTGTGACACATCTGGCCTGTGGGCTGGCAGTTTGACATGCCTGGTCTATAGCTTTGGGTTGTTCAGATAATAGTCACTTGAAAACCTATCAGAACCAAATTATACCCTTATTTATAACCATTAATTTTCCAATTACATTTCTAAATATAGTAAACAAAAGCTATTTCATTTACTATGGTTTCTCCTCTTGTTCCAGCTCTAATATGCCTGCCAAACATCAAATTATCTGGTTAACAAGCCTTCTCAATTTTACATGAGCACCATGGTCCCAAATGACCGCTTCTTTTCAAGTATCCCTCAGAGCTTGTGTGAGAATTTGGCTTTAGGAAGTGAAATCAGCTAGGAAATGAGAAATATTTCCAAAATAATAATAATAATATAAGCAAAGCCCAGTTATCAAGTTTTCTCTGGGAAATATATATATGTTAACTTCTTGCAAGTCAATTACAGAAGTTCCTGATGCTCTCAGGGGAAAGAATAGGATGGATGGAAGAAAGTAAATTTCCCTCATACCAATAACCAACATAAAACTGCTGCTATTTTAAAATATATTAATACATTCCCAGAGCTAATGATAATATTTCTTTGTGAAAACTCTAAAGGGATTCTCTGAATTTCAAATGAAATGGAAAGATACATAAAAACCCATCTTCACACTTAAGTATTTACTTAGATGCTGAACATGGTACCATCCAAATTACAATTGGAAGGAAAGAATAGAAGAAAGAAATTGTTTCTGCTACCTGTACATATTGCAACTTGGAAAAATAGGTAGATGAGTATTTAAATCTTCTCAGCTACAGAAATAGCCAGCTACTAACTGGAACATACACATATGCAGGTAGTCAGAACTGGCACCAGGATTCCTGTTGCTAAGCAAGGCAGTTGTTAAATGAATCATGCCCAATGGTGTGTCCTTTTTGCCACAGTGATTTGTTAAGCTGTGATTTGTTAAGTGATTTGTTAAGCAACTGCAGTTGCTAAGTGAATCATGCGATTGTTAAACAAATCTGGTTTCCCCCATTAACTTTTCTTGTTGGAAGTCGATTGGGGAGGTTGCAGATGGTGATCGCATGTCCCTGGGACACTGCGACCGTCATAAATACATGTCGATTGTCAAGTGCTTGAATTTTGATCACATGACCATAGGGATGCTGTGACTATTGTAAGTGTGAGATCAGGTGTAGGTGTCACTGTAACTTCAAATGCATTAAACAAATGATTGTAAATTGAGGACTTCCTATAGTTGACAGCAATGGATAAGAATTCCTCTAAAGCTGATACTTGATGGCTAAAACAGTACCACTGTTAACCATTCTAGAATGACATTCATAGTAATCTATTCCCATGGGTGATGAAATATTGAAAAGAGACTTTAAAAAGTTCTGAGGTGTAGAGTTGCTCCTCTACTCCTCCACTGAAAATTGCATTGATAACTTTTAACATTGGTCAGAATTAAATCCAATATTAGATTAATAGTATATCCCACCATACATGGCTGTTAGCTGTTATGTAAATATATAAAAATAAAGGACAGTTTGATAAAGTATTTACTTCACATCTTAAGAAAAAATATTTCTGTCATAATTCTCTTTTAAACCACTTATTATAATCTTAATTCTGTTTGGGTTTATACATGTATCCTAAGGAAATCTCTCTCCAGGAAACCTTTACCATTTTTAATTGCTAAGAACCCTATGTAGGACTCTCATACGGGGGGGGGGGGGGGTTGTTGGTGGAGAAAAAAAATAAGTATTAATTCAAAAGTGGGGAAAGTTGGTTAATCATTGTCTTTTTTCAGACACCCCATACCAGCATAATTGTATTAAACTATTAATTTTGTAAAGGAATGCCTTTTCAAAATACAGTGTTCTACATTCGAGTAAAAATACTTTTCTGACATTTATTTAATTTGACGGCTCACTAAATCAATTTATGATAAAAATAAAATAAAAAGCAGCATGAGATAAATAAGCAGCTTACCTCTCTTTGGGTAAGTTGTCCATCTTTCAAGAAAGTAGCTGCAAACAAATTAAAAGAACAGCACTAAAAGTTAAAGAAAATGCCTACTTCATTTTTCAAAACATTTAGGCTTGTCCTTGACAACATTCAGGCATGACTAGTTCTTGACATTGCTTAAAGGATTATTATTGCCAAATCCTTCAACAGCTAATTGACCGTGCCATGCTTGGGGTATGCCACCGTCTTAAATAAGCCTTTGAACTGACGGCACTGAATGACAGAGTCAAAAAGGATATGGAATGGAACAAATCCGAACAAAATAAAGGGAACAATGTGGGCGCTTTGTGCAAAAAAGTTGTCAAATAAGTTGAGTTCATCTGTATTTGGTTCTGTTAAACTGTTTGTGTTTTCTCGATTTTCTTTTAGACTATAAAAGGTTCATGGGGTCAACTTCACATGTAGAAAAGAAAAATGTATCTATACAATCACACTGTACCCCATGATTTAGGTTTTTAAAACTTGCATTAGGAAAGTGACCACAAAACGTGCTTATGAGCAAGCACTGAGTTTGGAAAGGCAATGAAGAGTTAAAGAAGCCACAATACTGACAAAGTTGTTTACCCATGGTTAATGAAAAATGGTGTTCGAAAGCATTTAAAAATCTGGTTTTATATTTTGTAAACCATGGTTTAGATCAACAGCTAGGAATCTGTTTTTCAGTCAAACTCCAATGTATAGAAAGGTCTGGAAAACTGCATTATAATGGTAATTGAGGGTAATAAAAGTGAAATCTGCCTAGTTTTGGTACAAAATGCTTCCAGCCGCCACATGACACAAGCTATAATATATCAGGCTGAGTCATAAAGAAGAAAAAATTCTGGATCATTTCTGCTCTTTTTCCATCTGCCTCAGAGCCAAAAGGAAGACAATTTCCGGTGCATTTTACAGCAACACTACACTGACCAACCAGTGTGGGAAAAAGCCTGGTAGGCTTTTGCATGCATTTCAAAGGGCATGGACTCCTACAAATATACTAACTGAATTACATCTATAAAAATAAATTAAGTTTTCCCTACCCAATCCCAATTCTTGGAGTACTGGAAACCCGATGGGGCGAGTGGTTGGCAAGGTGAATAAGAATTAAGGATGTTCTCTACAAATTCCATGTCTGGACAATACTGCTTTGGTCAGTAACGTGCAACTAGAGATAATGAGGACAAGCATGCAAGGGGAAAATGCTGGCTGCATTTCAAATGGCTTCAAACTGGGCAAATGGCAGTAGGCTACTTGGCAGGCATCCTCTGAATTTGTAGTTAACTAACATTTAGTAGGCTCTGTCTGAAAATTTTTGACTAACTGCTATTTGGCAGGTACCCTACAAATATTTGTGTGCAAATATGCTGCAGAACTACCCCTTTTCCCCTTGGACAGGCATGAAGATGTATGTAACAAAGGAGCATATAACAACTCAGATTCAGCTAGGCAGCTGAAAAGACAGATTGCCTTTAAAGGGGATTGGGAGTGTGGCTTCAAATGGAACGGCTGGCAATCTGATGCAGCTCAATACCAAACATCACACTTCAAGTACATCAAGCCGAAAGAGGCAATTCTCACTCAAATAAGTTTAAACTGACCATAGAAACAACATAGTCATCCCTTATAATTAAATACTAGGTCAGTATGTCAAAAGTGACAGAAACGTAAATGAGGCTGCTGCAGGATACCGTTCAGCAAAATCAGTGGGGGCCCAGGTTTCTTTTGACAGAAACATCCCATGCAGCAAACATCCAGCCAAATTCAAAGCTCTCTGCATGCAATATGGGAACTGAAACAAATCTCAACAGAATGAAACCATGAAGTGTGTAGTTGTGACATCATCACAGAAACCCTCTGCAGCTACGAAGGAACAGATGGGGAAAAAAATGCTGCAGGAAAAAAAAACAAACCAACCCCAAAAAACCCACCAGCATTTTGAAGAAGAAATCCTCTGAAATGGATGGCAAAAAAATTGGGATGTAAACAAATACACAAAAATATGCACATAAACACACAGATATGGTATTCTGTAGCTAAGACATCATTTTTAAAAACATGGTTCAGGGCACCACAGATCACGTAACATAAGGCAGGTACAAGGAGGTATAAAGTATGGCTGTTGGTAATGTACTACGGGCGATGGCTAAAGTAGAAATCAGGAGCCATTATCAAGCCTGATAAGAAATCCCATATTTTATAGAAATTTCCTACCTCCAATTTAACCAGATTTGAGGAAACAAGCTATGGTTTGTTTGCTTTTCATTCTGAGTTGTACTTAAATATTAATAACAGTTATCAGGATAATACACACATTTCCTTCCTTCCTTCCTTCCTTCCTTCCATTTTTGTGAGATAATATTTATTCCCTTGCTATATTATAATAATAATAATAATAATAATAATAATAATAATAATAATAATAATAATAATAATAATAATAATAATAATAATAATAGTAATAGTAAAGTTGGAAGGTCATCTAGTCCAACCCCCTGCTCAGGCAGGAAACCCTATACCATTTCGGACAAATGGCTGTCCAGTCTCTTCTTAAAAACTTCCAGTGCTGGAGCATTCACCGCTTCTGGAGGCAGGTTGTTCCACTGGTTAATTGTTCTAACTGTCAGGAAATTTCTCCTTAGTTCTAGGTTGCTTCTCTCCTTGCTTAGTTTCCACCCGTTGCTTCTTGTCCTGCCTTCAGGCGCCTTGGAGAATAGCCTGACTCCCTCTTCTTTGTGGCAGCCCCTGAGATATTGGAATACTGCTATCATGTCCCCCCCTCGTCCTTCTCTTCATTAAACTAGACATACCCAATTCCAGCAACCGTTCCTTATATGCTTTAGCCTCCAGTCCCCTAATCATCTTTGTTGCTCTTCTCTATACTCTTTCTAGAGTCTCAACATCTTTTTTACATCGCGGTGACCAAAACTGGATGCAGTATTCCAAGTGTGGCCTTACCAAAGCATTGTAAAGTGGTATTAACACTTCACGTGATCTTGATTCTATATAAACATTAAGACTTTGTTACTGTGAAGTTAGGCAGTTATTGATATATTGTTTGTGACTGTCCTCTTGTTGCTTTTGCAAATATAATGCATGCGTTCCTGGGCAACTGGGATTATCTCTTCATGTACACATAGGCAGTCAACACATATATCTATATATTCACTTTCCTAAATGGAAGGAATACAAGTTTGTTGACCCCTATTGAGAACATCTATATTTCTAAAGTATATCTGATTTTATTCTATTTTATTGCTCGTAACTATTATATCTAAAAATAAAAATCTCTCCAGATTGGAGGAAAATTATTAAATTAGGCCTATAGATCTGAACTGTAAAACTAAGACTCACCACTAGATGGCAGCAAATATGGCAACTGGAAGTTGTTTGGATTTTTATAGCCTACATCTGGAAGCCCTAATTAAAATTAAAATGCCAAATATAACCTAAATGTAACTATAAATGAATCTACCTTCACACAAACATGCTGAGATTTTGGTTGGCAATGAACAAAACTTAGAATCCTAGTGGATTATTTTATGAAAATATTGAAACAGCAGGGCTTTTTAATTGATTATGTGCTATCAAGTTGTTTTTGACTCCTAGCGACCAGAAAGATTTGTCTCCATGTATACTGCTATATAAAAAAAAACAAGCGCTATTTGGAAACCACAGTAAAAGTAAACTTTAGAGCAGTGGTTCTCAACCTTTTTAATGCCGCGACCCCAACCAGTCATAAGTCGAGGACTAAACCAGTCGTAAGTCGAAGACTAAACCGGTCGTAAGTCGAGGACTACCCAACCGGTCGTAAGTTGAGGACTTTCCCTGCCTGGGAGCGCCGCACATGTGTGGTTCCGCCCCCTGCGCTGGCCGAGGCGTAGCTGGCAAGCGGCAGAGACGGAGCAGGCTGACCACCAGCTGGCCCAGCCCAAGGGAGGTAAGGCACCCGCCGGAAAAGGGGAAAAAAATGGCGGACAAACAAAATGGCGGACAGCCTTGCTTGGCAACCCCCGTGAAATGGTCGATCGACCCCAAATGGGGTCCCGACCCACAGGTTGAGAACCACTGCTTTAGAGCAAAGAGAAGTACTGAGAACTGATGTTCAAAATGATGAAGAAATTAAAAAGACTGATCAAAATAAATACACCAAAAGAAAGACATGATAGAGGTGTAGAAAAATTGAACAGAAAAAAAAGTTACTTTTTCTCCTGTATACACTTTTGAGAACTAGTTTGATGTAGTGGTTAAATGCATAGAAGACTTATAAATTCTAGTCCTGCGTTGAACACAAAACCAGCAACTGTTATCACAAGAGGCAAACCACTTTCAAAAATCTTGCCAAGAAAACTGCAGGAACTAATCCAGGCAGTTGATAAGAGTCAAGACTGACTGAAGAAACATGCCCGCGTGGGTGCATATGGGCAAGCACGCATGCACACACACACACACAATTCTTAAAATTATCTAATCAGTGACTAGTGAGTCATTCAGGAAACACTGAAGAATTAACTTCTTAAAGTAATGTACAAACTGTGGATTCGTGAATATCAATGCTGGGTATTATATTCATATGCTCTTTATGGGCTTCCTATGGGCATCAGGTTAATCATCCTGGGATCAAAATGCTGGATGAGGTACATATTTGGTTTGATTCAGTGGGACCGTATTTATCTTCTTAGGTAAGCACACATGCATGCTGTAGGATTTTTATTTGAAACTTCTGTATGAAATCTCTTTTCAAGTAATAGAGCAATTCATGCACTATTTTCAGGAGGCTTTTAGAGTATGATGCTAAAAGCAGGATACAATTTCTACAAATAACATTACATTCAGTATAGGTAACTGTGTCAGAAACTACCATTCCCATAAACAGAAACCAAACATGCTATTATATTATTTATCACATGCATTAGCACAGACTGCTCCAGTTCTACCCGTCAGTTATTTTTATGATGTTCCATTCTCACGAAGAATGTTAACCTTTA
>NW_015386408.1:3070424-3144982 GCF_001527695.2 Protobothrops mucrosquamatus
TTATTATTATTATTATTATTATTATTATTATTATTATTATTATTATTATTATTATTATTATTATTATTATTATTATTATTATTTTAATAAAGATATTATCATTTCAGCATGGTATACTCTTTTCCTTCTGAAATTTAGGAAACGCTTTTCCTTTGATGTGCAAAAACTAACCCTTTTTGGAGCAATCAAACAATATGGGTGATGCCCTTGATTAAAGTTGCAAGTGTTATGAAAGAAAGAAAAAACCACAGGTAGAAATGTAAGAGATGCAACCTATTTTAAAGGTGTCTTTCTTTTCTCATGTATGTAACAAAAGAAAGCCTTTATTGCACTTCAGTGTCTTTTATTGTTTGATATGTTGCTTTCTGACGCATCGCCTATACTGAATGTATGTAATCATTTATTTCTGTACCCTATTTAAAGACTTGACCCACCTTAATAAATCTCTTTTGCTTTGCCTTAAGTATTTGTGGTTTGTATTGGGGGCCAAAGGTGAGTGAAAAGGCCATTTTGCAAAGGTACTGTATGCTTGTCTCTCAAACTCACAGACTAGATTCTTTCCAGCTCCATGCCAACTGGGGTGCCTGAGTATTATCAACAACAATTTGGGGGCTCATCCAGGCATGTTAGTGTGGTACCTCTCAGGGCGCAGACTGGTTTGCCTCCATCACAGAATATATGACAGCCAGCACAGGGTGAGTTCACTCCTGCTACTTCAGAGGAGGAAGACAACTGAAAAGCCAGGATGGGATAAGCGCTAGCTGATAGTCCCTTGGGAGAGAACACAAAGGTAAGAAAATGGGATGGGTCTGGAGTGGACTCCTGGGGAACCTGGTGGTCTAGTTTTGGAACCTGCCAGCCCAACAGGAAATGACCAAAAGGAGAATGGTGCACAGGGAAATGGATTAAATACACTGGACACCTTTCACAGGAGGAGAGGGGTCAAAGTGGGGCTCCTTTGACTTGCAACTACTGGCAGCAAATTAAGCAGAACCATCCCCACCAAAACGGAGTTTTGGATATGGTGGGCTGATGTGGCTGAGCAACATGTCGCCCAGGTGATGGTTCAAAGGACGACGCTATCCACTCCTCTCCTTGATCTGCTAGCCCTGTCCTACTTCTGAAGGGGCAAGGATGACCTGTCTCCAATTTTGTGTTCTCCAGGGGGAACTGTGGGAAGCAGAATGGGAGTATGGGATCTGCAATCATACAAGTGCTCCCATATGTAGGACCGTTCGCCTGATGGAGAAACAGCTAACCAGCTTTGGTGAAGCAGATCAGCATTGAGGGGGAATGTATGGGTGGGCATGGGGGAGGGATCTCAGGGATTATCCATTCTGGGAGAAAATAAACTAGACTGCAAATACTGGAATTACAAAAGTGTAAGGAAAAGTTAGCACAACTGAAAACGCCCCACACTACCACAGGAGCAGCTGGACAGAATCATACAACAATCTTATTTAGAAAAAATCCTGCACACTTGGGTGGTTGCTGGAAAACTCCTGGTCCAAACTGAATGAGCAAGAAACAAGTTATTTTTCTTAATAGAAACTGGCAGAGATTTTTGGATAATTGTGGTTAAAAAAAAAAATTGGCCAGAATGGGGAACTTTTCACTGTTACCAACTGAAACTTTTGAAACTACTGGGGCTACTGGCATTATTGGGCACAGTTTTCAGATGGAATTTGCTCCTGCAATCCAGAAGCCAGTTGTAACACTGTCTCTATTACAAGCATTTTCATAAAGCTTTAGACTAAGAAGCAGGATACCATTTCTATAACTAATATTACACTGAGTGTATGTAACTAGAAACAATGCCATTCCCTCAAACCAGAAGCCAAACATGGCCATTACATTATTTATCACGTGCACTCAATTATTTTTATTATATGCCATTGTTCCTGTTTTAAGTTTATAAGTATTCTTAGAACCAATCTTGAGAAAAAGAAAACAGTTATTTTGTAAAACAGGAACTGTTTGCATGCCACATTTATAGTACAACTACCTCCCCACAATTATACTGTATATGGGGAGACAAAATTGATCTCTCTCTCTCTCCTATGGGCAGCAGATTGGGTAAAAATATTTGCTGTAGGTTACTCAACTGTGATACCTCAGGGAATTCAAGATGTGCTACATCTGGTGCCTACTCAGATTTTATGAGATAATTGCTCCCTAGCTCACGTAAAAACATGGCGCAATGGAAGGATTTGCTTTCTAAATTTAAAAAAAAACATGGATTGGGCAGGAATTGAATCAGTCATGCCTCAGCAGCGTATGCAGAATGGGGTGGTGGCAGCGGTGGTGGCGGATATATAAATAAGGAAGCAACAGCACTGATGCAGTAAGAACTGGATTAATTTAAGTGTGATTAATTCCGTGTCAGATTAAAATGGATATTGCCAGCTGTATCACTTCCATTCTGCTGAATTATTTCTGCCTGTCACTTTTTTTTTTTTTTTTGCCTCTCTCCTAGAAGAAATGGCCCTCTGTGGTGGATAAACCTTCAGGAGAGTTAATTGTCACATACATGGGTTTAATCACATTGTCCGCAGTGCTCGGGGGCCTTCCCTTCAGTGATCCATGACTAATTGTTGTGGTAATTTTTCAATCATTAACAGGAGCGCATATGCTGCCGACAAATCCCCTGGCCCTCAGTAAACCCCGCTGGCGAGAGGAGATCACGCCTTCATAAAGGCCACCATTCCCTCCCCTCTAGGGCCATTATCCTTCCATTAATATCTTAGAAGCACGTGCCCAGTTCTTTCAGACAGGAGGAGCGACTTCCATATAGTGACAGCACAGTTGTCTCTCCTCTCCAGGCCCTTTGATTTCTCAGGAAACCCAAGCTGGGGGTTTGTGGTGGGGGAGGGAAGCTGAGACCAGAAGAGGAAGAAATTAAAACTCCATCTGGGACAACTTCACTCAGGGCCTGTTCTGTATTCAGCTGGTCCCTCCTTCATCTGCCAGGGAGCTCCTGTGCTTCAGCTCGTGCCCTTTCTTTGAGCTTCAGCTGTATTAGAGATCTCCATGGCAACTGCTGGGGCTCATCTGCTGCACCAGACTGCAGCTTTCCTCTATTCTCAGCCTCCCCCCCCCCAGGCGTCAGACGACAGGCAACATGCGCTGGTGGGACAAGACCTGGCCTCGGGGAATCCTCCATCTGATCGAAGCCCCATTCTAATCACCACATAATGCCAATGAACAAGAAGATCGCTTTACAAAAAGAAAGGGGGGGAAAAAAAGAAGAGGAAGAATGCTTTTTTGTAGGAATCCCCCCCTTAACATTTTAAACGATGGAGTGAGACCAAATGACGAGGAGAACACAAGGCAGCAAGGAGGATCCCTGCAATAATGGCAGAGCTTTTTGAAACTTGGCCTTGTTGCAGAATTAGAGGCAAATAGGTATAAATTAGAGGGCCGGTGTCTGTTCCCGCTGAACAGATTGCTCCTTTAGCTCAGCTGTCGTCACTGCTGTCTGGGGAGCTGGAGGACCGGGGTTCCAGTCACCCCTGTGACTCCCCTCTGTCAATTACATTTATTCATTGGCATGCAGGCCAACTTGTGATACAGGAGGATCATGGCACCCTCTGCCGGTAAATAAGGATTCATGAGCAAAAGACAGCTTATTTGTTTAGGCGGTAGGCATTTAGCTCCTGAGCATATTTCTGTGAGTTTATTATTATTTTTAATCACATTATGTGAAAGGAATTAGCTATGTTTAATCTATGTTTAATAAATGTTTGGCTATGTTTAATCTATCCAGAGAAAAAACAGGGAAAGATCTATATTCATCACTATTAATAAAATATATTTGCAAATAAAATATATTTGCAAATCACAATAATAAAAAAAACCCTTCTTGTTCTATAGTTTAAGTTATTGGAACAGTCTCCAATTTTGGCCTTGCTGAATTGGAGATTGAGTAAAATACTAAGAAATTGTTCTTGTCTATTTGTAAATGTAAATGTAATATATACTTAGATGCTTCTGCGTAGAATAGTAACTGGATGCATACATAGAATCAGTAGCTGATTATAAGCATTCCATATTTGCTTTCAGCCAAAACTCATTCAGAGATTGATTTCTCAGAAACTGAGTTCTAATACTGTAAAATTGGAGGTATCTATACATGACAGCATACTTATGAATTATATTTGTGCACTATAAAAGACACACACAAAGATACACACAAACATATCTGTGTACAATTTAAAAGCCTCCTTCGGCAAAGTGCTGAGGATACTGGGTTCTCTGGAAGGCTTGGAACAATGTCTCAGGTTGTCTTTGTATGTGTGAATGCACAGCTGCTTGATTTGGCTTGCAGGTCCAGTAGAAATATTTTCAGTCAGTGCCCAGATAACTGAGAAAGCCCTCAAGAAGCCAGCCCAAGCTTTCCAGAGGTTGAGACTGCTTCAGCAACACAAAAGGGTACTTTGCATATGCCCAAGGCCTTTAAAAACTCTTCCAATATTTTGCCTTGTATCTCTGCACAATACCTGGAGATGTAATTTTAAATATAAAATGCACTGTTTGATATCCTAAATTTGGGTGACCTAACTTACAGAAGAAAAATGCTCTCCATCCAGTTGCTATGGTCATACCATAGTGGAAAATGACATTAAGAGGAGGGGGGGGGAAATCGTGTTGTAAGATGGGCAGCTATACACATTTGATAGATAAAATATTAAAAATATTAAAGATACTTGTTTCCTTGATAGAAGTCAATACATCTAAGAATTTATTATTTTTGCCTAGATGTTTTTACAATTTTGGAAGTGTCTTTCCACTGCCTTCTTCCTAGGGCCAAGAGAGTGACTGGCCCAAGATCACCAGCTGGCCTCAGGTTTACATGGGACTAGAATTCGTGGTCTCTCAGTTTCAAGCCTTGTGCCTTAACCCATTTACACCAAACTGGCTCTCCTGTGACTGATATATAAGCTGTCCCTACATACGTTTTCTGGATATTTTCTTTTCATCAGCTTTTGCTTCAATAGCAATCTTAATTAATAAAGTGAAAACAAAAATAAAATAATTATTGCATGGATATTCCAACAGCTGCTGGCACTTCAAAAATCAGGAGGAAATGAGGTGAGGCAGGTTGGTAACTTAGAATGTTCTCTTTCTGTCAGTTTGAAAAGCCAACAATATGAAATGTTTCTTGGTTAATTACCAAGGGTAATGAGATTTACTACTGAATTAGGTCAATTTTTCTGATCTGAAAATTATATATGTGGAGAAAAAAAGATGGAAAAACCTGTAACATCTTTCAGCAACCTTGTGGGATAGTATATAAATCACCAAGAATTACAGCTACTGGATTATAACTTACAAGATCTGTGTCTTCATAGATCCCTATTTCATTGTTTATGTTAGCATCAGAGAGATGGAACTAGAGATTAACCTCACTCTGCAATGAGTCAGAGCTTTCACAATGTGTACAGTTAACTGAGCAGCTGCTATTCAGCAGGCACTTTCTGAATAATTGTACCTGTCTGATATTTTTAACCGGTGGTGTCCAAATATTCTTGGTTAAAGTGCTATTTGGCAGGCATTCTCCAATGTTTCCAGGCAAAATTGCTACAGCAAAACTACTACTTTCACTTGAAAAAACTGCAGGCATGGTACAGGAACATTCTTGGATGGGATGAAGACAGCATAAAGAAAAGGGCAGACGCCACTGGCAACTGGAAAATTCTACCAAATAAGGAATCCTAAACCTACTACTGCATATGTGGGAAAAACTGAAAGGTTTAGGACTGAATGATAGATGGGATCTTAGGTAGCAGAGTACAAGAAAAAAAATGCAAAGCAGCTCAGCAGTGCAGTGTATGAAACTGGAAACATGGAACATTGCTTGAAAGATTATTGTTGACGCTGCATTAGTTAGTGGCAAAAATATTCATCTTACTATCAACCTTGCCCAGCATTATATAGCCATAGGAAAATGTTTTCTAGGGCATTGGTTTAACTACTAACAAGTTACCCGAATAGTCTAAAGCAGTGGTGGCGAACCTATGGCACGCGTGCCAGAGGCGGCACTCAGAGCCCTCTCTGTGGGCATGCGCACCATGCCCCGGAGATGGCAACCATCCCTCTTCAACCAGCTGCCCGCTAACTCGCTGAGGTCCCACATGGCCGATGCATCCCAGCACCCATGCGCTCGCTGGCCTCTGTGTGCAGGGGCTGATGGTGTCAGGCAGCAGCCGCCCCGGCCCCTGCCTCACCTTGCCCTGTGACAATGGCACCCCTGCCCTGCCTCGCCTTGCCTCGCTTCACCCCACAGGACAAGCCTCCTGCCCACCGCCCCACCTGCCAGAGACCCCCTGGATCTCCAACCCTGCCCGGCCCCCACTGGCATCCCTCCCCACGAGCAACATCGAGGTGATCATGTCCACCTTGGCCACACCCATCCAATCTGCCATGACCACCACAGCCATGCCCATCAAGTGGACCACGCCCACCTGGCACCCGGCGATAAATAAATGGGTTTTGGGTTGCAGTTTGGGCACTCGGTCTCTAAAAGGTTCGCCATCACTGGTCTAAAGTGATTAATTCTACTGAAGATTTACACTCCTTAAAGAGGAATGCCATTTTATGTTACAGTATTACAGTAATGCAACCATGGTGTATATACCTACAGAGTATATATAGTACTGCTTGGTTTTAAAGCCTGTCTATTTAACCTTTCCATATTAACTTTGTAGTCTTATTTGGGTTAATAGTTTATCTTGCTTGGGCACCGTAATTGCTTCATTTGATTACAGAACCATAGAATTGTAAGAAATCATTCAGGCTATCAAATACCACTCTCCACTCAGTGCAAGCTTTACGATTAAAGTAACTACACCAGATGGGTATTGACTGCTTGTATACTTTGAATAAAGAAGAGAACAACATCTCTCTAGGTTCTTCTTCTAACATCAAACTACTGTTATAGTTAGGAAATTATTACTATTATTAGTAGTAGTACAATTCAACTGCAATCTTCCTCCTTGCAACTTAAATCCATTATTTCTATGTCTTGCCCTCTTGGACATTAAAAATCAGCCCACAGCAATCTTCTTTGTTATATCCTTCTAAGTGCTTATAGAATATATCATATCACCCTTCAGTTTTCTTCTCTCTGGGTTTTCCCAGTTCTTTCTAAGTCACAGGATTTAGTTTCTAGTTCGAACAGCCTTATTGCTATTGTCTGTTCTAACCTGACTAGGACCTTCTGAAAGCACAATGCCAAGATCTGGCCACAATATGTAAGTTGGGGTTTCAATGAATAGACTTTTACCTCTTGTGATTTGAAAACTCTATTTCCCTTGATGCATCCTAAAGCTGTATTTTGCTTTCTTGTGGCCATGCAACAATGATGTATGATATTCAGTATGTAATCAAGAATTATTCCAAGATTATTTTCATAAGTCATATGACCTTCTGAAAGCAAGTAAAAATATAGTTCTTCCACAGGTCCTTTGAGGATTTACTGTTTTTAGTAATGTCATTTTTGGCATTTTATATGGCATTCAGTAATGTGATATACAATATGAATGTAGAGGTATATTTGCAAGAAGCCAGTATATTTATTGAAGCAAAAAGGGGCAAAATTCCTTTTGTATCTAATGGGAATGTTGTGGTTGCTGTCCCAGAAAACCATGGTGATAGCACACAAAAAGTGGGCATCCTGAGTAGTTCTTCTCTGTGAATACAGAGATAAGCTAGATTGTCACTTACACATTAGAAAGGGTGCATGGAATAAAGCCAAGGTATCTGGGTGGACGAGTTGAATCTTGGGTGACAGAGTAACTTGTGCAATCAAGTGTTTGAGTGACACATAGACCACTCTTAGTTGGGAGTACCTCGGCTGGCAGGGCAAGATGGAAGACATTGTCTACATCTTCCCTTAGTGTGGACATGTTTGTGGGCAATCAAATTTTGGAAAGGGGAAAAAATAGGAAAGATAGGTCTAATTGTGCAAAAGATACATTAAACTTATACAAATACTTAGGCTCTGGGGCAAGTAAATATTTGCATTAAATGGTCTGCTTACACAAAACCTTGGGGAAAAGTTAGGTTTTTGCTTAATTTGATTTTAACTTTTGCAACATCAATGTTTTGTCTGGAAAATGTGTATACAAAATAACTGAGGCTTTGGAATTCTGGGGAGGCAAAGGTGAAGTAGACACAGAAACATCGACACCTTGATGCTTGCTTCCCTCTCCTTGTATCTAGTATCTAGATTTTGCCACCCTACACTAAGTGGCTTCAGCACCAGTAGAGTTTCTTGTGTTCCTCAGCATTCAAATACCTTTCCCAAGTGTTCTTGATGACTTGTTCATTACCCATGCTTAAGGTTGAAAGATCCCATCCCACCATCTTAGCCCCAGCAAATGTAACCCCTTTCCTCTTTTGGCACAATGAAACCCACGTGAGATGATATCTGAAAAACAGCTGCTTCAAATTGCACCCACCACTTAAAATTAAATCTACCCCAAAATATAGGCTATATGCTCCAGCATTCTCATGGGTTTTTTTTAATCCTGTTGTTTTGGGGAAACTTATTTTGCTCTGGACTATGGTAAAAGTTTACACTAATGGACTTTGAAAGAGTTTCTATTTGTGTGCTGACCCGCACTACCCAACCTGGCTTGTGTGTCTTACAGAAGCCACGTTCTTGAGGATCAATGTATGAAATGCACAATCCCACTCTCCTTTTCAATAACTCTGTGTAACTTTCCCTTTTTCCTGGGGCCTGATTAACCTTCCTGTCTCCTAGCTGCAAGCAAGCACTCAGGCAGATGTGGGCTAACTATAAATAATGGGCTAGGAGAACCAAGACACTGAGTTTGAAAGAACAAAGACCCAGCATGTCCTAAAAATAAATTCTTTCTAGGGAGTTAGTTTCTTTTGCTTTCAAAGAACTCTACTTGCCTCTCAGAGTGTTTTCACAGCTTATCAGCTTTTCTTCACCTTCTAAATGTTTTTATGGCTGAGGTGAAAGTTTAAGTATTTGTAGAAAAGCATGTTTGGGTTAAGGGCTTTTAGTGTAACTTTTAAAATGACCTTTCAAAACCAAAAGGACCAATGTTTAGTTTCGTATAAACTAGCATGGTTGGTTTCATGCAACTATATCTTACCTGGGACCAAATGCTTAAAAAACAATTGTAAGATTAAAAAAAAGGTCAAATAACCTCATATGTCCGTTTTTACTGGCAAAACAAAACCTTTGTTCCACTTGAAAGGCGGACCTCACACATTTATTACCCATGTCACATTAAAAAAAAATCAATAAAACTTATAAGCTGCTTCAAATACTTAAAAGTTTTTTTTCCCATCCAAATAGCACCACTGAATTATTAACCAATTTTAAAGTGATGTCTCATTTTTCATGAGCACTTCAGACACAATTAGGTTATGCAATCTGGTGATTATATAAGAAGCACAAGTCAATGTTGGAGTCTGTATTACAATGAAGTTACAAAGAACAAAACAGAATAAATGTAAAAAGCTACTGCTATCGTTTTCTTTGTTTTGTGTTGAGTAATAAAATTATTGCAACGTTATTATCTTGTATGTTCTGTCACTAAGGATTTGTATAATGTTTGTAACAATAAAAAATATTTGTAGTTCAGGGTTCAAATGAGAAATTCTTGGTGCTCTCAGAGCTTGGTTGCCAGCACTGATAATGCTACCTAGTTTGGATAATGAAACGTCTGCAAGAAAGCAACCAACTCAGAGAGCACCAAGGACCCCTCATGTTTGTACCCCCAAAATAGTTGACATTCAACTGGTTTTTTTTTCTAATTGTTAAAATAATTATGTAGCTTTCTCAGCTATGGAAAAGAGAAACTATCTCATTTCAGTTTACATAATTCATACATACTTGATTTCTTTTCAATTTTTTTCGCTGTCTCTTTTCACAAAATTCTTCAAAGCTTTTGTTATTTGTGTATCCCTTTTAATTATTAAGTCGTCCATCAGTTTCTTTTGTATGGCTAATGTAGCATCTTTTCCCATAACATTCTTGTAGCCTCTCATTTTTATATCCACTTTCAGATCATTCCCAATCTTGTCCAGTAAAACTTGTTCCTCTTTCACAACATCTTTTAAACACAATTTATCAGTAGAGGCAGACAACTCTTGAAATTAAGTTCTTGGTCCATTGTTCAAAAATATCCTTCAACGTGCATGATTAAAATATTTTGCTCCATTCTGTATTAATAAGTCAAATGTAAGTATTTTTCTCCTTTAATTGTAAATTTTAGTTCTTTCTAGTTCCCTCTAGTGTCCAGCTTCAAAAGTCCCATCCTATCATATTTTTTTAAGAATTCAAGACAACAGTATTTTCCCACAGAAAGGATTCTTACAATTAATTCCAAAATATTATTTCAAAACTATCTGGGATCTATTTGTAACTTTCCAAAATCCAAGCGGTAGTCACAGTCTTGCTGGTTATTTAAAAACCTTTTTTTAAAAAAAATCCTTAAACTTGCATTTAAAACTTTCTTTGCTTTGCTAAGGATTGAAAAAAATCTCGATTAGAAAAGGAACTATGTGAACCCAGTGTCCTTTTGAAGGTGCCAATTGTGGTTTGAACAAAATTGAGTATTCTCTCATCATCCAGAGCCCTAAACCTGCTGAAAACTGTCTTGTAGCCTCCTTGTGAGGAGCAACTGTCTAGAGCAGTGGTTCTCAACCTTTTTAATGCCGCGACCCCAACCGGTCGTAAGTCGAGGACTAAACCGGTCGTAAGTCGAGGACTACCCAACCGGTCGTAAGTCGAGGACTTTCCCTGCCCGGGAGCGCCGCGCATGCGTGGTTCCGCCCCCTGCGCCGGCCGAGGCGTAGCTGGCAAATGGCAGAGACGGAGCAGGCCGACCACTAGCTGGCCCAGCTCAAGGGAGGTAAGGCACCCGCCGGAAAAGGGGGAAAAAATGGCGGACAGCCTTGCTTGGCGACCCCCGTGAAATGGTCGATCGACCCCAAATGGGGTCGCGACCCATAGGTTGAGAACCGCTGGTCTAGAGTACTTGTAGTCAATCTCAAGTTCTCGCCTTGTCTGTAGAGGAATTACAAAGACCTGTTCTACTCACTGGCTCTTTGTTCTGCTATGATGGTCGGCTCGGCTTTTAGCGAAGCTGCCTTCAGTTCGTCATTTTACCTGGAAGTCCACTGATTACAATAGTAATTTTGTAGGAGTTGCAATGTATTAAGAGTTATAACTGAGCAGATCTCTAAACCAAAAGAAAGGGGTTATGTGAACAAGTCACTAAATAGTGCACAGCAGAGAGTGAATAAATATATAAATAATTTTCTCTGTAGGGCTAAGCTACCAAATAGCGTGGCTTTCTGAGGACCTGTAATAATGTATAAGCCATACATGTGATTGAAAAATTTATTTTATAAACGCTTTATTATTGCACTTCATGGCAGTTTTGTCCTTCGAAATCCGCCTGTTCTTCTAACACTTTGTTATGAGAGACTCCCACATATTCAGTTCTGTTCTGGATTTCTCAGTAGAACAGAAGTTAGAAAGAATAAAAGTTTGCATCTTTTAATTGTTAGGCACTTTTTTTTCCTATCCTACTGCAATCAGTAGGAGGGGACTGATATTAATTTTAGCTGTCTAAATTCTGTGCCAGTTCAAAGAGAAGGGGGGATCTTTAGAGCTTGCCCAACATTGAATTTCGCTGACATTAGAGAGATCCGCTCTTGGAGACGGGCAGACTGTTTGAAGGAAACATCCAATATTGGTTTTCCCCCTTTGAGGTCATTCTCAAAAGGAGAAATCCTTATACATCCTATCATCCTTAGGGCACATGTCTGAATCTGTAGGACTGTAAAATAAATGCTGCATAAATCCTCATCCAGTTACTCATTTGTTCATTTCCTCTGGGTTTAAAATATGGACAATTCTGAAATATTGACTGCAATGGCATAGAAATGAAAGATTTGAAATGTAAATCTTTTTTTCACAACTTTGGATATGCACCTCTTTTAGATTCTATTTTAAGGGACAAATGTTTTGAATATATTACTAATATGTGGTGTTCTGTTGCCAAATTTTGGCAGTGCAGTCTTGGGAATTTGGGAGACTGCATTAATATAGCTAGGAGTCATGCTTTGAGATATACTTTAGATGTAATGGTACATATACTATTAGCTTATTCACAAGTGATACCTTCCACTGTGATCTTCAAATTATTAATAACAATGTTATTTCTTAAGCCCCAATAATATTCTTTGTAAACTGAAATGCTGCTGATTTATGAATATATAGATGATACATCTGTCATAATTGATTTATAATTCAAAGAAAAGGCAGAGACTGGTTCATGTTTATACCGATTATATGAATATACACTCTAAGGCAAGGAGTCTTTTGGGTTCCAAGAAACTAATTTTCTATTGATACCTTGTTTTGTGCTAGGGAACATCTCTTCCATTATTGTAATAAAGGTTCTTTTAAAAGGCTGTGCATTAACTTGTTTTTCAAAACAGGTTCTGAGTGCCGTGAGAGCTAAGGATTCTTATAAGTGATGGTACATGAAGCATTTAGCTAATGAATTATTCCAAAAGGACAAGAAATGGAGCAAAATCTTTCCTGTGATTCACAGTAGTACGGATTTCCATAATCAGTGCTATTTGTAACTTTCTATAGCTGCAGTATCGCAGTTGTATACATCATTGTTATTACAAAGCAATTGAATATGTTATCAGTTCATGACAGAAGGCCCTCCCAAATAAAAAATTATATGAAGCATATATCAAAATTCATGAAGACCAGAGGGGATGCAGCTAGAAACAAAAGAGTCATAATACAATTAGCCCTCAATTTTATTAGTTAGCATAGTTAAGTCTTTAATTTATGACCTCAGCAACTATTTGAAATTAGAACCTACCTGAAAAAGGGGACTTACAAACTGGATCTTAGTTCCTATAGTTGCTCCCACTCATGGTCATGTGACTGCACTTCAAGCATTTGGCAACAGGACTGAATTTACAGTGCCCTTCGGTCATAAAAGATTGCATTTTATTACAGTTTCATCAAAAACTGAAACTTACTTCAAGTTTTTGGCAAAACTGTGCCAAAACAAACAATGGGTTGGCTTAATAACCACAGTTTCCACTTAAGAACGGTGGCATTCATTTTATGACTGCTGCACCCGCTTAACAGCTGCCAGAAAAAAAAGTCATGTGACTGCCCTGTTTTATGACTATTACAACCTATAACTAAAATGGACAGGCTCCATTATGGGTGTAACTCAAGGATTGCCTGTTATTGGTAACCTATGGGAACAGAAGCAAACATTCATTGATCAAAATCATTGATTTATGAAGTGTATTGTCTACTAGGAGCATAGATTATAAATGCAATAGAACAACTTCCAAGATTTATCACCTTCATTAATACTTACCTTTTTGTACTAATCTATTTGGATCCAAATGATACTGTTAAGAGCAGCTACAACTATCACCATGGTCTTTGAAACTATTGGAGGAAATCTCAGGAATCTGTCAGGCACAAACAACCAGACCCCACACGTACAGGGTTCAAGGTAACTACTTTATTATGTTCTGCCTATAATACAGGAATCTCCTACTCCTAGGAACAATTACATAAGACTTCAAAGAACTTGCAGGGCGGGATGCGTGTTTGTCTTTGTGTGTGCATACGTGTGTGTGCGTCCTAGCTCTTTTGCAGTTGTGCAATGACTTCAGGCTAGCTCAGTGGTGGGATTCAGCCAGTTTGCACCACTTCAGCAGAACCAGTAGCTAATTTTTTGTTGCCCAGGCCCAGAACAGACTTCAGGAAGCAGCATCCACACAGAGAACTGGTTGTTCACATATTTGAATCCCACCACTGGGCTAGCTCCATGCTTGATCCCTTCTCCTTGGCAGGCTGGGGGCTTCCCAACGAAATGTGACATTTTATGTCTATTTGCTAATACTCAGAGAATTGGCAATAAACAAGATTAATTTGCACTCTTTGATAAAGAGAGCAAATATGATTTAATAGGTATAACTGAACACAGCAATGGAAAGATACAAATTGTTCAAAGGAACAAAAGCAATAAAAAGAAGGGCGGGCTTCCACTGCATGTTTCCATAATACCTTCTCAGAAATCCAAATGAATTAACCTGCCAATACTATAGAAACTATCTTTGTTAAAATATGTGGAAGAATGAATAAAAATCATACCAGTGTCCATTATAACCTGCTCAGTATGGAAGATGGAAATCGCAGAGCTTTTAAAGAGATATGAAGTAATCATGATGGGAGACTTAAATTACCTGGATATTTATTGAGAGACAAATTCTGCCAAGCATGTTGATTCCCAGAAATTCCTGATCTGTCTTTCTGACCACTTCTTTCAGAGATAGAGGAAAGTACAGGTAGACTAACTATTTTTAACTTAATACCCCAGCAGCATGGTAAACTCAGACAATGAAGTAGCTAAAACATTGAGATAAAGTGACTATGTACTGCTAAAGTCCTTAATATTAAGGAAAACTAAACTTGAATGGAGTGAAATGCATACCTTCAGGAAATCAGATCTTACTATAATATTAAATTTAATATAATGTTAAAATATTAAATATATTAAATATTAAACGTAATATTTTAACATGAGTTTAATAAACATAACTTGGGTACATTAAAATAGTGATGATGTGGAAAAACAGGCATGTAACTGAGTCAAAAAGATAGTTCAATTATGGGAAAGTATTAGAAAGGATAACGTTATGATGCCTCATACACGTTGACAAAACTAGGGAAGCAAAACCTACTCCAATTTTATCCCTAACACTGTAGGGATAAATTCAGAATCTTGAAATCCCTATTATAATTTCCAAGATTGGTAGCACAGTGGTTAGAATGCAGTATTACATGCTAACTCTGCTCACAGTCTGGAGTTCGATCCTGACTGGCTCACGGTTGACTTTCCATCCTTCTGGGCTTGTAAAATGAGGGCCCAGATTGTTGGGGACAATATGTTGACATTTGTAAACTGCTCAGAGAATGCTGTAAAGCAGAACCGGTATAGGTACCACCTGTGGTACATTGGCACCTGGCAGGTGGTACGCGACCATCCTAGAAAAGTGGTAGCAGGGGAGGGGAATGAGCTGAACCGGTGGCAGCATCGCACAAGCCCTGAGCAAGAGATGGCTGGAGCTGCAGGGCTGTCAAGGCTCAGCGGAAGTGCCAGGATCAGCGCCAGGCTCCAGCTGGAGCCCGGCGCTGATCCTGGTGCTTCTGCTGAGCCCTGAAGAAGCACCAATCAGCTGGAAAGCAGCACTGATCCTGACGTCTTCTGCTGAGCCCAGAAGTGCCGATCAGCTGGAATGTTGCAGCCTCTCCAGGGTCTTGTGATTTACATTCAGATGCTTGGCAACTGATTCATATTTATGACGGTCACAGTGTCCCAGGGTCACGTGAAGTGACCAAAACCTTCTGCAACCACCCAGCAGATAGGGGGAATAAAAACCAAACACCCCCCAACCCACCCCCGCTGCCAATCCTCAACAGAAATGCTCACAACAATGAAAACCTCGGACAGGAGGAAGAGGCCGCTGGGTGGGCAGGCAAATGTCTTGCTCGGCTGTGCCTTGGGGGCACTTTTTTCAGTGCCATTGTAACTTCGAACAGTCACTAAGCAAACTGTTGTAAGTCGAGGATTACCTGTACTTCATCACTTTTTTTCCTTTTTTTAGGGGGGGTCATCAAGTTTTTGACACCTTGCTAGGCAACTGGTGGTACTCAGATATTGCCATATCCTAAAAGTGGTACAATGGATGGAAAGGTTGAAAAGCCCTGCTGTAAAGCACTACGGAGCAATATATAAGTCTAAGAGCTATTGCTCTTATTGTAATTATTGACATTTAATTAAGCCAGCATTTCTCTGAATACTTTAAGAAACTTTTTCCCACAATTCTCTCCACCTGGGCCAGTTCACTATTAGTTTATTTTTCCATTCCCAACAAGCTTAATTCCAGTATTTATAAGGGATTTGCCTAATGCTCTGCTTATAATTTTTATCTACATTATTATCCCGCTTTACAATTTCTAGGACTCTATAAATTAACCATTCTACTTGATTTGACCTCCCATTACCTTACTTTGCACACATTTTTCTTTAAATTGCTTCCACTTTTTAATCTTGCACAAACCTTTAATTCTACATTCAGAAGCCTGGTTTTATGCTAGATTCTAATTTGTTCATTAGTCAAGCAAGGAGATGTAAAAGGTGTGCTTCATGAAAAATCCAGCAGTTAATGTCACATGAGAACCGTAAGTTTCAGAAATCTGTCCATTTTAATAAATAACTTCTTGGAAACATGTGTAATTGGATTGTCACACAATAGGGCAATATTTGATCATCTTATGCAAACACACAGATTGTGAATGAAGATAGATTAATTATTCCAAAGACTACAAACTGGAGTGCACATAATGGATATGACAGAAAGTTGTCAATCAGAAATGCCAACATTCCTAAAACAATACATGTTTCTTTTAAGGCACATGCAAGCTCAACAAATGTAAACATGAAAAAAATGCATCTGTAACTTAAATATAGGCATAGAGACAAATTATAAGGAGAAATCAAATGATGCATATGTTTCAAACACACTGTATGTGGGTGTAACTATGAGCAATGGACAGCGGGAGACTATAAACACTCACAGTTAGCACTGTCACTAGTCTAAGTATGCTATAAGTGATAGAGGTGGGCAGATTATAACTGGGTAAGGGCAAAAGGCTGGTAAAAAGAAGAAATTAGATGAAGAGAAATTAGATGTAAGTCCAAGTTTGGAATTATAGTAGATAAGGGAAATGAGTTTAGTATGATTGGAAAAGATTCCTTGAGTTATTTTTATTATTGAGTTGAACTGATGGAACACGAATGAATATACAAACACACCGCAATATGTTAATGCCAGATCCTTGCCAGTTTGATTTCAGGTTTGAGCATGGAGCAGAAACTGAACTGGTTTTGATTGCCTACAATGGTACCTCGATGGCCCAGGACATTCACTAGTTTAGGCTTTGTTATCATCAGCATGCTAGTGGTATTTAACTACTCTAGACCAGAGGTCCCCAACCTTTTGGGCACCAGGGACTGATTCTGTGGAGAGAGGTTTTTCTGTGGACCAGAGAGTGCATGGTTTTGTGTGCTTCAATCCCCGAAATGTGTCATCTTTTCTGCAAAGTCAGTCCTTAGCAGTTATTTCAGGCCTTCTCAATGCAATGCCTAAATTCCTTACAGAAACAATGAAAGAGGAGCTTGATGATCTGGAACAGCAGGTAACAGGAAAACTCTGATTCAGGGGACACACTAGATTAGGGCTTCCTTGAAACTGGGTATCTGGGTATAGTTAATTCATGCCCTCATCATATCGCCCTTGGACAACTGCAATTCACTCTATTTGGGGCTGCTCTGAAGACTATAAACTTCAAAAAGCAGCAGATGGTCAAAAGCTAATTCAGCAGAATTATTCTATGGTACTGTGCTGATTATCTATAGGGTAGTGTTTTTTTTAAAGATTTGTGTTACATGCTTCTGTAATAATTTTTCAGCTTTCGGGTATGTTATATATTTAAACACAGAACTAAGGAGGGAAAACAATACTAATTTGCTAACTTTTGCTTCTACCGAAATGCTTTTTTGTATGACTGTATATCAAGTCAATGGTCAACCAAAGAAGAAAAAATAATTGCCAAGTGAATTAGAAGTTGTAAACAGAGATATTTATAAGTCACTTTTTTTTGTCCTGGGATTCATAACAACAATTTCAGAAACCCAGCTACTGTAATCATTATTTCACACATTTCATTTCCACATAGACCATAAAATAATTAACTCTCTAAAATGTATTAAACATGAACAAGTTTTGGAATGGATTGTTTTACTTTTTAATCTGTTAAAAGTGCTGATGAGATTATTAAACTGTCACAGTTATCCAATAATGCAGGGGTCTTCAAACTTGGCCCATTTATGACTTGTGGACTTCAACTCCCAGAATTCCTCAGCCAGTGTGCCTGGCTGAGGAATTCTGGGAGTTGAAGTCCACAAGTCATAAAAGGGCCAAGTTTGAAGACCCCTGCAATAATGAATACACCTTATCAGGGAGTCTCCATTAGAAATAACTAGAATATGTAGGTAATCCTCAACTTACAATTGTTCATTTAATAATGGCCTCAAGTTATGACAGCCTTAGAGAAAGTGACTTATAATTTGTAATCGCACTTACAATTGTTGCACCATCCTAGCGGTCACATGATTGTAATTTGGGCACCTAATGGCTCGCATTTACAATTAGGTTGCAATATCCTGTGGTCACAGTCACAATTTGCAATCTTTTTTGCCAATTTTCTCCAAAAAAAACTGCCCATCGAGGAAGCTGGATTCATTTAATGACTATGTGATTCACTTAACAACTGCAGTGATTCGTTTAACAGCTACAATGATTTGCTTAATAACTTAATTGTAAAAATTATTGTAAAATTAGGAACAACTCAACCTACAATCACAATTATGGTCATAAATTGAGGATTGAAAGATTACCTGTATTTTTTTTTAATGGTCCCCTCTCCCATGTCCTCCCTGGTATATTAAACAATTGCTACTCCAATAATTTGGGTCTACTGAACTTAAAAGAAAAGGCTTATTCCTGAATACAACATCATCAGTAAGATGTAAGGGCCATTGTCTCAATGGCATGACTGAATCAGATTTAGCCTGTTACAGCAGATGCTTCTTTCCTGGCTTTCCAGCCTTGTCAGCTGAAAAGCTAAATTTGCCCATTCTATTATTGGAATGGTTCAATACACATTCAAATCTCCAGCTAGCTGAACTGAGCTACATGAACTCTTCCAAATTCAACAAAGCCTGCTATATCATCCTTGTTAAATCCCAAGCACAGCAGTATAATGTTCTGTTTCAAATTCCTGCAGTGTTATTGAGAAGTAATTACATTTTTCCCCACAGACATCTGATACTGGATTGGCACACAAGATATGCTACATACTTCACCTGCTGGATAGCTTCTGTACAACTCATAAGGCACCATCTGCAAAGAGGTACAAAGCTAGATGTGAAGGGCAAAAAAAAGAAACCTCTTCACAAAGAAACATACTCTGAGGTTTGATACAGCCTTCAAAAAACTGCATTCTGATGGATTCATCAATCCAGTAAATAAAACAAGTTAATATTAATCATGTTCCCTTTTAGCTGCTAGTTATTACTTATTATATACTGTGTGCATGGAACACATCAACATTTTAAAACAAAGTTGGAAAACTGAGACGATTCTAAGGGTTGATATAACTCATATCAGATACAATTTCCCAAAGCAATAGCTCTGATCATCCCTAATTTATTTGATTACTCACAATGTAACAATTGACTAATTGAATATATCCAAATACTTTTTGAAACAAAACAATCCATGATAATAAGAAATGTTATAGAACATCTACTCAAGATATGAACATTAATCTACAGCAAATACCACTAACTATTTATTGCAAGCTTAAAAAGGAATAAAAAGACCTCCACGGAAGAATGTGGTCCAAAACCCACATTCTTTCACTCTTTCACTCAGTAAACCATAAATGTAACTAAAGTATCACTAGAGGAAAAATAGAAGAGTGATCATCTCTTGGGTGTCTTGGGCTTGACTTGTGGCACACACATCTTATACATACCTCCCTTACTGGATTCTTTGGAGTAAGCCCCATTGAGTAGAATGAAACTTATTTTTGTACATTTACTATGATTGTTACATATGGTGTTTTTGTTACATTTTTTCCTCAGTGGGAAAAGTTACTTTCTTCACAAAGAATATTAGGATTTATGAATGTAAAACAAACAAGAATATATTTTACTCTGCAATTCTTTCTAGATCACAGTATAGTGTTGCCCTGCACTGCTCATTGTAAAGTTTCATGAGATAATATATGTTCTCCAAGACAGTATGAAAAGCATTCAATCCAAAAATCCAATGATGACAAAAAAAAAACAGGAATGAAGTGGCTGTGAGTGACATCAATAAAAATTTTTGCTTTTTCCTTTGTCTAACAATTCCTCAGCGGGAGACATGCTTCCACTAAAATGTCAGTAAAATCAAGGAAAGAGGATTTTGAGGTAAAATGATACTACCTTTGGGAAAGCAAAGAATGAAAAGCTCCCTCAAGTTCCCAATTAAGTACTCAAAACTAAATACATCAAAGCATATGGAAACCTCACTAGATTCTGAAATGTTCAAGGAGCAAACTAACTTCAGGGATAGATTTTTATATTTTATTTCCAAGATCCCACCATAACTATTCTGTTTTGCCATTTTGACGAGAACAGTGCCATCCGCTGCTACCCTTGAAGGCAAATGCATCCCAAATGTATTCTTTAAAATAACAATTACTTTTTCATTATTAATACATTTGTAATTATTAAACTTAATTTCTAGTTTTAACACATATAATAATAAAAAGATATTTTGCCCCTTTCTCGTAACCTAGGGGTTTTGTTGTTAGTGTTTTTTTCATCAAGACAACAGATAAATTTTTAAACTGCCAGCTGGCTCAATAACAACTGATAGCTATTTATGTTTAATGTTTATGAGAATCTGGCCATTTACTGAATATAATACTTCCTTGCATGTATAATTTTAAAATGTGTAAGGGTAGTTTTAAGTCAAGTACTATCTAAGAGGTTATCACATACAAGACAGAACACACTTGTTCTCTACTGAAATCAAAAGCTGGACAAGAATCAAGGAGATTGAGGATGAATGAAATTGCCTGATGGTAAAATACATCAAATAATGCAAGTGTATTTCTGGAAAAATAGCAGACTCCGCTTCACTGGATCTTTTCAAATAGAGATTAGTTGAATATTTGTTGAGGAGGGGGAGGTGGGAATAACTAAGTGATTAATCAATTCTTGTGCTGAAGAGAGGGTTGGACCAATGACTGATAGGATTTCTTCTTACATTTTATGATTTACTTATATACCTTATTGGTGATGGTAGTATTATACATCTGAGATTTTAAAATAAAATACTGTCTTGAAGGCAGACCTTTAGCAACAATTTTTAGCTTAAGTCAAATCATAATATAGTGTGCTAGAATTCTGTAGTTTTCCTATAGCTATGCTATTCTATTAGGACATGCAAGTATATTTACACACTTCTGTGCAAACAATATAATCCATACATTATTCAATCATAAAGAGAAAAAATTACCTCCTACCACTAGTGAATAATTCAGCCTCAGTGTTAGTTTTTAATTTACCAATTAATGTAGCAACCTCAGCATTCAGAATCTATGTTTATTCTCTGTCTCTAAGTTGTTAACAACCACAGTTACTAATGGTGATCTGCAGGTGTATATAAGAGCACGCTGCAAATGAAGGCAGCATGCTGGGCTGTGGAACTGATTGCACTGGAAGTCTTTGCTAACAGAGATGTCAACGAAGCAAAAGGAATTTTCATACCTGAGTTAACTAGCTGCTGCTCCATGACCCCACAACCCAAGACCTCCATCCATTCTCCTTGAAAGTAGATCTCCATCTCAAAGGAAGGATGAGTAAATGGAAAATAGCAGTCCACCCATCTAATCTTGAGTCCTGGAGTGGTTAAAATAAAAGATATAAGCCAAAAAAGAAAAGATGGGGTTGAATGATATACTGCTCTGCAGTATACCCTAAGAAAAGTTTACCTTTGTTTTAATGGCATCAATACCTGCGAGCCATAAAAAATAAATAGCCACATAATTGACAATACTTTGTGTGTAAGGTAATATATCTTGGATCTTGTGGAAGAGGTGGGGTAGGAGAAAGAGCTATGCCTTCTCTAATGGGAAAAAGCCTTTATGCAATTCAAGCACCCTTTAAAGACAAATCAGTTACTTGTTAAATTCCAGCAACCACATGGCTTGAGCTAAGAACATGGGCAAAACAGGTAATTTTGTTGTGATCAGTAAACTGGAAATAACTAACATCTCCCCAGAGATATAGATGATGTTTACATTATAAGGGTTAATTGTTTTTATTAAACATATCTGTATGACTGCCCAGATCATACACAGTTCTTGGCAGCCTACACAGTGTATGAACTGCCCAGTTCATACACAGTTCTTGGCAGCCTACAACATTAAAATCCACAACATTAAAAATCATAACACTTGAACATCTCCTATCTCCATTCGGAGTCCTCAGGTCCACTGACAAAACCACGTCTTTAGAGCCTTTTGGAAAAGCCACAAGGTGAGGGTTAATTATGCCTCCTGGGGAAGGATGTCCAATAGCAAAGGGCCACTCCTGAGAATGCTCTTTTTTGTAGTCCCACCAGATGTACATCCCTAATGGATGGGACCAACAACCTTCTCTGCCTTCCTATCCTAACCCCCTCCAAAAGCCAAAAAGCCCCTTACTCAGAGCCATCTTGTCAGGGTTCAGTTTTAGCCTGTTGCATCCCATCCAACAGCCTTCAGGCACAATGAGAGGTCACAGAATCACTTAACTCATCACAGACAGAGATGTACACCCCATGATGGGATGATCTTCCCCACTGATTTTATGTAGATGTTAAACTTCTTATATGCAGATTTGGTGTCTTTGGTAATCAGCAAGCCTTCATAGTGTACTAGCTTCAATGGCTCTTCTATACTGTCCTTCAGATATTCTTCCAATGTCCTTTTTTCTTCTTCAACTTTCAGTGTACTTGCAACCTATGCTCCTTGGTAAATAGAGTCTGTCAACATTACTGCGTGGATGAAGGACATGATTCATTGTTATTATTTTTCTGGTCTTCCTATCCAGGATTTCTACTTCAGTTTGAGCCCAGTCCACTATTTAAGCTATACATCTAATGGCTGGAATTGCTCAGATGTTAATCACCTGATGGTATTATCACCACTGAGATTGGACTTTAGGAACTTTTCTCTTCTGGTGTATTCACCATTAACCTTCTTCTTGACTTCAATGTGGCAGATATCCAGGTATTATAGTGATCTTTTTCACTACAGATTTGATGTTATTTCCATAGGGCATCTTGATTCCTTCAGTTTTCACTATTTTTCCTATTAATGGTGAGGGTGGCACATTTGTCCAGTCCAAACTCCCACTGCAATATCTTGGCTGCATATACAGACAGCATTGAGCAGCAATTCCATTTCAAATAATGTTTTTCCACACAGCTTCAAATTATCCATGTAAAGGAGGTGAGATAGCCTGGCAAATGTTTTTTGATATTTGATAGCCATGGCCTCAGTTATTTAGTACTGTATTGTTGACAGAGGCATCAATGCAATGATAAGCAATAGTGGAGATAGTGTTGTTAATGGTGATTTTTTTTTTACCCACTCTCTTTTTAAAATTATTACCTCAAATATCTCTTTTACCAAATAAATTTCTTTGTAGCCCATTTTAAATTCCAAGCTCTTCTTTCCTAATTTGTGCCTCTGTATGAATATTACATAGAATGGTATGACAAATAAAAATTATCTGTAAACACTGATATATGTTTCCACTTTATCTGTAACATGCTCTGTCAACCAAATGGCACAAGGAAATTTCTATATACAGAAAGAAAGTTGGATAAATAGAAGGTATGAAAAACAGAACAACTTATTCTTTCCCTTGTGAGGTAAATGAAGCTGAGTGTCTCTCTCTTTCAAGTCCTGCTCTTTTTTCAGATGAAGAGTTTCTTTTTAACCATGTAGTAGTAGTAGTAGTAGTAGTAGTAGTAGTAGTAGTAGTAGTAGTAGTAGTAGTAGTAGTAGTAGTAGTAGTACTAATAATAATAATAATGTTGGAAGGTACCTTAGAGGTCATCTAGTCCAACCCCCTGCTCAGTTTGTTTCGTTTCAAAATGGCACGCATAACCTTCTTCTATTCTGACTTTATCTTAAGCAAAATTATTGTGACTGGTGTACAACATGTTTCATGCGCAAATGAAGTATTAAAACCTGAGTATGTATGCTATGCTATGCTATGGCATACATCCAGTTTCTAATGGCCCTGAAAAGCCATTAGAAACATCATCTGAAAAGGTCAAATATTTAAAACCATATTGGACTAATGGTAAATACTGTAACCAGCATTGCATTCACTGTATGCAATTGAAAACAAAGAAACTATATCTACATCCTTAGAATCTTGGCTTTTTATATTTTGCTGAAAATATGGTTTTAAAGTATAAATTTGAACATAAACTGACAATTCATCTAAAAATGGGTAATCCAATGACACAGAACCAAAGGAAATATTTATCATCAAGTGCCCTATGTTCAATCTGACATTTATTTTCAGTTTATGTAACATGAATAAAAAATAGTTGAGACTGGAGCTGACTATGAAAAGAAGAAACAACAAGTATGCATATACCACAAACAAAAAATTCTCAACAAGAAAAATAAAGAAGTTGCTAACACCTTCTTGTGTAGGAGTTTAAATTAGAATGTTCTTTGCTAGATCTATGATAAAAATATACCCGAACAATTTCAAATCTTGCCAACATCTTGCATGAATTCTAATGTTCGTGGAAATTATTTATTTATATGTTATATTTTTAAATATACTTTAAGAATAGTTTTGCTGGATTAAATTCATTATGCTTGGCTTTCTAGTGCATTTTCTTTATTCAAGTGCCCCCTTCTGATGTGAAGGACTGCAGCTCCCGTAATTCCAAAATGATTTTTCTGAGACTCAGAGATATATTGCTCTTAACAAAGGCATCAGACCACAATAGCTAGTTATATGGTAGTGCAACTTTAGTACATGTTATTAATGTTTTTTTTTAAATTTACACTTCAGAATTGAATATGTATGTCCTCAACTATAAATTAATCTGGAATATAAAACAATATATCAAAAATATAACAATATGTGCATTTACGCTTACCGGATTCAAATGGGTATGGTCATAAATCTTCATGCATTAAAACCAGCATAATATCATTGAACTGTAGAAAGCAGTACTTTGTTATGAGAAAAGACTGCTGCTCGTAGCTCTTCTTAAATACTTAGCTGAATATAATGATATCATTACAGGTAATCCTTATTTCATGACCACAATTAGGATGGCAACTTGGTCATTAAGCAAGCAGTCATTAAGTGAAACTGCAACTGTGTTTATGATCTTATTTTAGTTTTCCTTTGCTTTTCAGACCTGCAAAGGTTGTGAACAGTTGCTAACAGTCACTAAATGAGACAGTTGCTAAACAAGGACTGTCAGCATAATGTGGTACATATCTGGATGTACCTATTGCTGCTATGTGTTAATTGACATTCTGCTTCCATGAACATATAATCTGGAGACATCACTAATATGTAAATTTGAGATTAGTGTTCCTAAAGATTCTGCAGCAATTGTTACAAGTTATGGCTTACAGTAATTAGCTGATATCTATTGTTACTAGCTGATAGAGTGCATGATTCTGATAAATATACTGCAACCTTAGCAGAGGCCATTTGATTGATTTGTGAGATACGTACCATCGCCAAAGAGATGAGCCACAAGTTTTGTGAGTGTCATTTTCAAATTGTATTCCACAAGCTTTGCTGCTTCCATGGTATGCATCTCTTGCTTATCTGATGTACGGTGTCCTTGTTCAAACAAGCAACAATTTTCTCCATCACTGATATTGCTGAACAACTGTTTATTAAACAAAAGACAATTAGGAGCACTGTTTGTTCAAAGCATTTCACATACATGCTTGTGATAATCCTTACAAATAGAGTCTATGAAGGAGATTCCCCCCCCCTTTTTTTTTGCTTTAGATATATCAAATATGTTATTTGAACTTCAGTAACACTATAGAAAGTTTTCTTTTTTTAAGAAATCAAGTCAATGTTTTCCCAATGCAGAAACTGACCTAAGCATCAATGCTTGCCTCGGGTCACTTAAGCAAGAATATTTCTAAGTTGAGATTTTAATTAGAGTTTTTCAGCTCTCAGTTTACATATTTAGCAACAGGCCTTCAACAAAATATCATATCTGTAACGGTATGTGGGAATGACCTTGGGAGACAGGGAGAAGAGATGCAGCCTAGGGAACTGTCAAGTAAAAAGCAACTTAGCCTGCAGTAGGAATGTGGGCGGGAAAACAACTGAGAAAGAACCCTTCCTAGTTCCTTGGGCTGAAAAAAAGAGGCAGGGGAGAGATGTACTTTCAGACTTGTAAGATTCTGTTAATGTTCCCTTGCAATAAAGTATAATTAGCTCCTCTTGTAAGGTTGACAATAGCTTTCCCCAATCAAGTGTCCTCCCCACTGATACGCCCACATCACCAAATGGATTCTAGGAATTGGGGTACAGGTAGTCCTCGACCTATGACTAAATTGAGCCCAAAATTTCTCTTGCTAAGAGAGACAGTTGGTAAGTAAGCTTTGCCCCAAATTCTTGCCGCAGTTGTTAAACTAGTAACAGTGTTGTTACGTGAATCTGGCTTCTCTATTGACTTTGGCCACTCACACATTCCATTATGGAAGGTGACCAAAGAAAGAACAGCAATTCCAAGGTTTGCAGTCTTGAGTGACCTCATATAGACCTCCAATGTACCACAGGTGCACTAGGGCAGTGGTGGCAAACCTATGGCACGGGTGCCAGAGGCAGCACTCAGAGCCCTCTCTGTGGGCACGCGTGCCGTCGCCCCAGTCCTAGGCCTTCAGCTGGGTTTTATAAAACCTTGTCGCTTTAGGCCTCTGCCACCGTGTGCAAAAAAAAAAAAAAGGTTCAATCAGTCAATTTCAACTTCTCCCGTGAAAAAAAAGATCTTGCAAAGTTGGAATTGATTGAATGAACTTTTTAGTCCCGCCCAGTCTGCCGTTACCACTGCAGCCATGCCCACCCAATAGGCCACATCCACAGAATTGGTCACGCCCACCCAGTGGCCACACCCACCCAATGGGCCATACCCACCCGGCACCTGATGATGCATAAGTGGGTTTTGGGTTGCAGTTTGGGCACTCGGTCTCTAAAAGGTTCGCCATCACTGCACTAGGGGAATGCTCTAGAGCAGGGCTTTTCAACCAGTGGTACGGGTACCACCTGTAGTACATTGGCACCTGGCAGGTGGTACGCGACCATCCTAGAAAAGTGGTAGCGGGGAAGGGGAATGAGCTGAACCGGTGGCAGCACCGCACAAGCCTGAGCGAGAGATGGCTGGAGCTGCAGGGCTGTCAGGGCTCAGTGGAAGCACTAGGATCAGCGCCAGGCTCCAGCTGGAGCTCAGCACTGATCCTGGCACTTCTGCTGAGCCCAGAAGAAGCGCCGATCAGCTGGAATGTTGCAGCATCTCCAGGAACTTGTGATTTACATTCAGATGCTTGGCAACTAATTCATATTTATGACGGTCACAGTGTCCCCGGGTCATGTGAAGTGACCAAAACCTGCTGCAACCACCCAGCAGACAGGGGGAATAAAAACCAAACACCCCCACCCCACCACCTCTGCCAATCCTCAACAGAAATGCTCACAACAATGAAAACCTCAGACAGGAGGAAGAGTGCCGCCGAGTGGGCAGGCAGGTGTGTCTTGCTCGGCTGTGGCTTGGGGGGCACTTTTTTCAGTGCCATTGTAACTTCAAACAGTCACTAAGCAAACTGTTGTAAGTCGAGGACTACCTGTACTTTATCACTTTTTTCCTTTTTTGGGGGGGGGGGTCATCACGTTTTTGACACCTTGCTGGTGGTACTCAGATGTTGCCATATCCTAAAAGTGGTACAATGGGTGAAAAGGTTGAAAAGCCCTGCTCCAGAGGATAGTTGCCAAAGGTACAGGTAGTCCTGTATGACCACAATTGAGCCCAAAATTTCTGTGGTTAAGTGAGACATTTGTTAAGTGAGTTCCCCCCCCATTTTACAACCTTTCCTGCCACAGTTGTTAACAGAATCACTGCAGTTGATAAGTTAGTAACCTGGTTGTTAAGTGAATCTGGCTTCTCCATTGACTTTGCTTGTCAGAAGGCTGCAAAAGAGGATCACATGACCTTGGGACACAGCAACGGTCATAAGTATGAACCGGTTGCCAAGCAACTGAATTTTGATCACATGATTATGGGAATGCTCCAAAGGTCGTAAGTGTGAAAAACGGTCATAAGTCACCTTTTTTCAGCGCTGTTGTAACTTTGAACAGTCACCAAATGAACTGTTGTAAGTCAAGGGCTATCTGTACTGGTGCTATTGCAAAGATAGTAACCAAAAGCAATTGTAATGTTTCTAAATAATTTGATATAATCACCACTTTGGCACAATGGCGATATTTTTTTTCTTTTCATAAGATCATGTATATTTATTTCAGATAATAAAAAATAGCAGTGACATCTATATACATATTATGGTTTAGAGTTTTGTAGCGATCTACAATTATTTCTCAAGATGAAACAACAATTTTAGCTTTATGAGGTCAATTAATTATTTAATCAATGAAATAATGAATTCTCCTTAAGGGCGCCAATCATTCGCCTCTACTAACTCAACATACTTACATTGGCTGTTTTCTAATATTTGGCTGATGAATCTAGCACATGTAATATGTCAATTTTCCTTTAAATGAGGAAGAATCCATAATTAAATCAATCTACTCAGTCCGAAACGAATGCAGAACAGCCTCCTAGCTGACGGATTAACAATGACAATCATGCACAACTTGTGCATGAAAAAGAATATTTCCTATCATTATAATCACTGTTTGACACAGACAAAAAATAAAAACCCTGTAAGATCACACCTGGCCCTCCACTGTCACTGAATGAGCAAGTACTCAAGTTGCTTTGTTAATAATAGAATACCTTCTGCTGCTTACAGCCAGAACTTTTAGTTTAGGAAGAAAACAACACAAATTACTTTGGACATGAAGCTACATCACTTTTCAATGTAATCACTGAATCTTTCAATCCAGAGCCCATCAAATACAGAAAGCTGAGATTGTTTATATTATATGAATTCAGTCAGCAAACTCCAGTAGCTAAAAGGCTTTCAGAAAGGGTGTGAGCCATCTTTCAAAAGGTATAATCCATTTTTTAAATTATTAACTCACAATATGTTAATCATATTTACTTCCAGTGTTCAGTATACCTTAGTTCAGAGATCCCCAACCTTTTGGGCACCAGGGACCGGTTCCATGGAGAGAGTTTTTTCCACGGACCGGAGGGTGCGTGGTTTTGTGTGCTACCTGCATCCCGCGGATGGGCCTTTGCTTGTTTGTGCGGACTGGTTGCTCGCATGTCGTGTCCCGGTACTGGTCCTAACCCTAACCCCTGCCTTAGTTGATTACCTGTCAAGGCAAACTGATAAAACCCAGTCCTGATTTCTCATGCTGTAAACTCCTAATTTGGCTGAGATAGTTTTCCACTTCTATATGCCTTAAAATGTATTAGAAATGTTTACAGCAGTCATTTAGCTGTGCCCAAGAGCTAGGGCCTGAAAGCTATTGGAATTATCCTCACTCCCAGGCTGCTAAGTGTCTTATATTCTTGGGGTCTTCCCTTTTTTACGTTCAGAAGAAAAGAGATGCTGACACTAAGTGTTTAAATTCTGTGTATACTGGTTTATCTCAAAAGGAATTCAACAATGAAAAGAAAACCTCCTTTATTCCATTACAACAGGGGTATCAAACTGCCGGCCCACAGGCCAGATGCGTCACACCAAAACCGCACCCACCCCATTGCCGGCAATGGGAAAAAAGTTGCGATAGATCGTGACACGTCATGTGATGTCACGGGTTTGACACCTGTGCATTACAAGTATCATCAATATCTTGAGTGCCCAAGATACGGTATATTGTGTTGAAACTTTAGCAATACAAAGATAAAAGAAACAATAATCTTATGACATCAAAATGGTCTCCACTTGTATTACTCTATCAGCTTTTGCTGTCTCTCAATCACAAATCTGAAGTGCCATGAGCTGAAATGCTACCCAACTAATATAAAACTGAAAAAGAAGAAAACCTTAATCCAAGATTATACGTACAAAATAGAATTCCCCATTGGCCATTAAGCAGAATTAGTGCTCTATAGTGATCTCTTGGGCAACAGCCATGTGGCAAACATGTGACATCTATGGAAGGAGAACATGGTGCATTGTTATATTAAGATTGCCTTAACTACAGTTGCTACAAACCATCATCCCCTTCCATTTAAATCAAATCTGTAACTTGGTTCAAGGTATGGTTTCAGATGAAAGGAGAAGGACTTGTTCAAAAGCTAAAGCCTGTTTGCAATCACCAATTTATGAAGTAGTCATGCAATCTAATTCAGAAAATGGCAAGAAAAGTTTATTGGTGGAATTACATGCTCTTTCACATTTTCTCTCTCCCTCTCCCTCTGGAAAAGGTAGCAAATACCAGCTAATAAACAGCAGCATGTTTCTATATCAATAATTGACAATACTAAGAAGGAAAAGGAAAATGCATCTGGCTGAGAAAAGTATCAGATTACTATGATTTCCTACTTATCTGGATTTTCCTTAAAAGAATTCCATTCCCCACCTTCCTTCTCTACCACTATTGACGTATCTCTATTATTGAGTTTCTGCCACTTTCTGCATTGAGATTTTTTTTATTTACTCGGTTATGTCGCACTAATGGAAATAAGAGGTGATCAATACATTAGCTGGTCTATTAATTTTAGATGTCTTATGTTATCAGTCAAAAGTTATCAGAATAATTATATCACATCCCCTTAGCAAAGCTTACCCAAAGTTTACAAAAGATTGGCATCACCTAAAATGAGTGTTTTTAGTCTGCAATATGCCATCACTCTTTGTGTTTCCAGTAGCCCCCTCTGGTGGAGAGAGTAATACAGGTTATATTTAATAAGAGATGGAGGGAGTTAGGTATATAGTCTTTCAAAGTTATATTTAAAAAAAAACAAAACATGTGATACATTGGGACAAATGACTCCATTGTTTAAAAGTCAGCTATTTAAAATTTGACTTCTACAACTGCTAGTCCAATTATTTTGGGAACATAATTCTTTCTGTTGTCAGGATTTAAAGCAAATTCCTGACAACATATCACAGCAGGTGGCAATACTTAGCAAAACCTGGTGCATCTTGAAAAGAGCTAAATAGAGATGGAAATGTTAAGTACTTAGATGGGAGCTTACTGGAAATCCAGGGTAATTGAGTCTATTAGGAAGTTATAAATGATTCTAGAACACAGTGGCAAACCATTTATTTACTTGCCAATAAAACTTCATGGACATCTCTATATTATCACCAGAAGTCAAGCTTGACTTGAGGGAGACTTTATTTTTGACTTATCTATAATGCTCATTACTCTGTTGCAGCTTTGTCAGCAGGAAATAAAAACATTGAAGTTTATTATGTTTTGCAGCCTGGAACTTTCTCTACATTGGATGTAATTTCATACATGTTGATATATGTTATCTAATCAAATCCCAGATTGTCACTGTGGGGTCCTTGATGTTCTTTGAGCTTGGTTGTTTTCTTGCAGACATTTCAATACCCAAATTAGGTAACATCATCAGTGCTATTAAAGTTGTTCTGGTGCAATGGTTAGAATGCAGTTATTGCAGGCTAACTCTGCCCACTGCCAGGAGTTCGATCCTGACCAGCTCAAGGTTGACTCACCCCTCCATCCTTCCAAGGTCGGTAAAACGAGGACCCAGATTGTTGGGGGCAATATGCTGACTCTGTAAACCGCCTAGAGAGGGCTGTAAAGCACTGTGAAGCGGTATATAAGTCTAAGTGCTATTGCTAGTCCTAGACTAGTATGATGACTCATCATTTCAATCCTGAGCTACAAATATTCTCCTTTATTGATTGTCACTGTATCTACTATTGATTGGGTTAGACACATTACATGAAGAACTGGATTTTCAGCCGTAGAAGTCTGTAATGCTGGGATAGATGAAAGTGAAGAGGATAGCTAACAGCAAAATTGTTTGATTATAGTAGCAAAGGGTGCGCTATTGGAAGACATGAGGGACCAGGTTGGGGGGAGACCATTCTGGAGAATATCTACAGGGTTGCTAAGAGATGATACCAGTTTTATATCATATTAATATCATCCTCATCCTCATCCCATAGCTGTATTTTCTGAGCTAAAAATGTTATACTCCTTTTCACTTCCAAAAACAAAAGCTCCTCTTAAGTGGGAAGAGAGGGAATCAATATAATTATTAAGTTTCCAAAATATGTGAATATTTCCAAAGAAATATGAAATTCCAGATTACATGCTTTGTATGTCTCCTAGCCATCGTAGTGCAGTGGTTAAAGTGCAGTATTGCAGGCTAACCTTGCCCCCTGCCAGGAGTTCGATCTTGATGAGCTCAAGGTTGACTCAGCCTTCCATCCTTCTGAGGTCGGTAAAATGACCCAGATTGTTGGGGGCAATAGGCTGACTCTGTAAACCGCTTAGAATGCTGAAAAGCACTGTGAAGCGGTATATAAGTGTAAGTGGTATTCCTATACTGTGTGTGTGTGTGTGTGTGTGTGTGTGTATGCCACATTTCCCATTAAGAAACTGCACTAAAATTACACAAATCGCTGTGTCATTCGCCCTAATATTTTCAGGGGAAACTAATTTATTTGCTTAATTAAGAAATGTGCACATGTTTAGAGGTATTCAACTTGAGATGATAATACATTGAAGTAAAATTATTTATTACAAATAGACCAGAAAAAAAGAAATGGAGAGAAATGGGGGGGTGAGAGAAGCATGCACAGGAATACATTCTGCTCCTTTCTTCTAATGCAGGGTTGTCAAACTCAATTTCATTGAGGCCGCATCAGCATTGTGGTTGCCCTCGGGGGGGTGGGGGGTGGCCAGGGGGGTGCAGCCTACTGGGGGGGCGTGGATGGAGTGGGTGTGGCCTACTGGGTGGGCATGGCCAGCTCTACATCGTTCGTGTCAAGGGTGCCTGTGGGGGCCTGGGCAGGAGTGGGACAGATCTGAGGATCTCTGGCAAAAGGGGGTGGGACCGGGGCAAGCGCCAAGGCATGGTCCATTTCTTCATTCCTCACAAAAGATGACACCTCCCCAGCATGCACCCAGGGGGCGGGGCCGACACAGCAGGGGCTGGTTCCTCACTGTTTCTAGACGGCTTTGTGGAGCTAAGACTGAATGCATTTCAGCATAGATGGCCACCACAAAATTGTACGTTGGCTCCCGGCCGGCCTGGGCCAGGGCCAAGGCAGTGGGGGCCATTCCCTCACTGTTTCCAGGATGGCTTCGCAGGCCGCATGAAACCACTTCGCGGGCCGCATCCAGCCCCCAGGTCTTGTGTTTGACATGTCTGTTCTAATGTATTGTAGATGTATTTTTTAGCTCTTCCTCCTCTCTTTAGTGATCTAATTTTGCACACAAAAAAAAATAAGAGATTGTAGAAGTTCAAAGAACAACAGAAAATCAGAGTGCTCTATAATATGCCAGAAGCATTAGGGAGAGAAACAAATTGGCAGCCAATACTGGGTTTTTAATAGCCTCCCTGTGTATTGAAGGCTATGATTCTGTTTCAGTGTGGAAATGTATCCTAGAGCCGATGCATTATATTATTGCATATATCACATATTTACTCATGAAACAGAATCTACCACAGAAGACATTTAACAACATAAGACTACCATGCTGAACAAGTCAAAGTTGTCTAGTTATTTATTTCAAGAAAATGCTGAAAGGAAGCAAATGGGCCAGTTATGAGTTGAATATTCCAGTTCATCTTCCCAACTATTGAGAGGTACCTTGTTTCAGATACCAGTAGCAATATAAATATTGACTAGTAGTCAGAAATAGGTTTTTAGTTTAGTTTAGTTTAGTTTAGTTTAGTTTAGTTTAGTTTAGTTTAGTTTAGTTTAGTTTAGTTTAGTAGTATCTCTTTTTATCCATCCAGTTTATATTAACTTCTTCATGCATGTATAATTGCATTTACTTAAGTGGAATGCTCTAGCAGATGACTTAAGAGAAATTTCTCCATAAGTATTCAGTTCAATTCCCATTGATCCCATTTATTAACTCACTCTAGAGCAAAACAAAATAAGTAAAAAATACCGCTTGTCCTTCAAATTAGAATGTCCTGTCTGTAATTCATTAAAGCAGCCACATCTGTTTCCAAGGCTTATTGGAAAAGCTGGAACAGAAAAAGAAGGCTGCAGGTAGTCATTTAATAGTGAAGGACTATGGCTTCCATCACCTGGGGTTTTTAGTAAAGAAAATATTAATAATAACCATGGGGGATAAAAGCAAAACACATAAAGAGAAGAGTCTGATAACAGTCTATCATTATCAAGAAGTATTCTTACATTCATCCAGTTCTGGCTCTTTTTTCCAGCCATCATGTGGTGTGAACATATGCCACATTAAGCTTCTTCACAGAAAAGTGAGGTATGATCCAAATGAATACATTTCTTGTCCTTTGAGAAACTGCCAAGAATACGTCTTAGTCCAATGAGGAGACCAAACCAGTGTTAACATAAACTCAATGCAATCCAAGCAATACCATGGTTTTGAAATATGGAATGAGTCTCCTCATCGTACATTGTACAATTTACTGTATTGGATTTTTTTTTTACCATATTACCCTGGTCCTCACAAAAGTAACACATAAGCCAATTATACATTGATCCAATAACAATAAATAAAACAATAACAATAAAAAAGAAAGTGGGGGGAGGGCAGCAATCCAAGTACCACTCTGGAGGAAGAGATACCACCTCCCTCATTCTCCTTTCTCTTCTCTCCCAGCAATTGCTTTCTCTCTGGTTCAAGTCTCCCAACCTGTCCCCACCCCACAGCCTTTACTCTGATTGTCAAATCAGTCTACTGAAAAATGGCCTAGGGAGAAATAAAAGACCCTATCCCCCATGCCTTGTTAGGAAAATAAAAGTGTTTAATGAAGGAGAAAAGCAACAACATAAAGAACAGCTGTTCCCAACATAAGCTAGCCAACAGGCTTATGTTTGTAATGTATTGTAAACTGGTAAATGCATGTTTAAAACTAATAATATAATTTAAGGGTAGCAATATATTGTTTCATCTCTAACTCTTTTAAAGCATCAGCTACACCCAAACTAATCATTAACTAAGTAAAGGTGGAAGCTTCCTGGAAAAATGCAGTGCCTAATCTGTAAGAGACAGTAGCCATGCAGATTTTAAGTGAACGCTATATGACCATGAAGTGCATCATAATAATACACTAAAGACGTGCTTGATCATGACAGATCAAGATCCAAAGAGGATATGAGGACAACAGTTAATATCCAAAACTTCTGGATATGCATCACAAATTCGCTTTTCAATTCTAACTACAAAGCTTTAAGAAATCTAAAATAGGACATCAACTACCCTCCTTCATTATTTCTCACCCAGGAAGCTTTAGCCACTGGTCAAACTTAGATTTTTGCTTTGTTTTAAACCTTTGTAACACTTTACCGAGTGGACCATATCACCGTGTATTTCTTGTCTTCAGAAAAGGAAAAGTCACTCCACTTACCAGACAAATATGTTCCAAACCTCAAATAATCAAGAGAGAAAGTAGAGGGTCTTTAAATAAAATAAGAGTCATACATTTTAAATGTTTCCAATGTTTGAATTTTTTGTGGAAAATGGAATCCCTCCATTTACTTTTCAAAACCCATACAGTAGCAATATAATTAAAACATATTTACCCAGCCAAGTGCTTAACAAACGTGCCTCAGAATACATCAGGTGTTAACATACAGCAATAATAACTCAATCACTCTCAGGAGAAAAGTCATCTAATGAATGAACTTGGAAACAAGACAAAATGAGAGCCGCTATGAACACTTCATTGGCATAAACTATTAGGACTATATGATCCAGGAGTACATGTTTCTTCAAATGTAGCCAATCAAGCCAAAACCAATGCATGATTCTATTAAAGAAATTAATGAGAAGGAAAAATATTTGTCCTCCAAGAAACAAATCCTATTACAAGCACAGCCAATGTAATTTTCTATGTAACGGTTTTGTCACAAGACAGAAGCTGATTATCAGAGCAGCTAGCCCAGTATATATCAAATACTGTACATTCTATGTTTGATAATGCTGAGAAAGTTATTTCTCATATAGCATTTGCATGTATTACAAAATAAATGTAGTTCGAATTCTGGAGTAGAAGACTTTTAGCCTTCCAAGTATTATTGACTCTTAGTTCCTCATCATGGCTATACTGGCTTAGATTGATACCAGTAGGAGGTGTAGTTTAGAAGCATCTAAAGATCACCAAAGGGATCTATGACAACTCACCGCGACCAACTCACCATGGCCAACTTGCCACAGTCAGCTTGCTGCAGAGAACTTGCCGTGGCCAATTCACCACAGGATAACTTTCCACAGCCAATTCACCGTGGGCCATCTTGCCACGGGACAAGAATTACATTAATACCAAAGAAATCATGGGAAAGAATCATTAAAGAAAGGGTGCTAAAGGAAGGACAAAATGAAATGTGAATGACAAAAATTAAAATATTTTAAAAATGATTTTAAATAATAAAATTGAATTGTTCCTCAGTTAAGTTGTCCCGTGGTGAGTTGTCCCGCAACAAGCTGATCAGGGCAAGCTGGCTGCAATGAGTTGTCCCATTCCATCACCAAAGATCACCTACTCCTGACTTCACACATACATTTTAAGTCTAGAACTTGCCTAATATGGTAAACATATAAAATCCATTGCCAAATCGGAGTATTAGTTGAAAGGGTAAAACTGATGGATTGTAAAAGTGGAGAAAGCTTTTCTAGATAATATTTTAATTCAAGCTTATCTTAATGGTCAGACAAAAATCAGTCTTACTTCATGGCTGGAGAAGAGTCGTACTCCTTCCATTTGATGGAAGATTGGATAATGGGTGCTATCAACCTGATCACGACGATAAACATCTCCCACAGCCAAAAATGCATCAAGTCCAGCATGTATCAAATCCCATTGGTGGGCAGATGTATGAGCTCTTAGCATGTGAGTATGATTTAAGTAGTAGTTATCCCCTTTCTTCCTGCTTGGATGGTCTTGTGGAATAAGCAGTCTATCGAAGTTTTGTTCTACTGTGACCACAGGAGACAAATCATCATATACTGAAAACACTGGGTTCCGAGAACGTACCAAGTACTGCTTGTAGAAGTGGTCTTTCACACGTTCCTTAATCAACCACAAAGGATGATTTCTTTGGTTGTGCAAGTTTCTCCCCACCTTGGAAAGGATTTTTGGGGTAACATTACTGTAGTTATCTGAGAGATATGTATGGCCAAAAAGTTCCACAGCGTTTGCAGGAAGAGCTCTGGCAGCAAAATCTGAAGATATATTTTTATAGCAGGCATGGCTAAAACTGGCAGCTCTTTTTATCTGAAGTCCCCATGGCAAAACCACTTTGATGCAATGGATCACTTGTGTTACATTTCTGGATGTAGCCATTAGAGTGTCCTTCTTGTGCTGCTAGTAGGAGAAAATCAAACAGAGTAATTATTATTTCCTGAAATATAAAAATGAAAATCTTCAGCAAAAAAAACATAATAGCAATAGCACTTAGACGTATACACCGCTTCACAGTGCTTTACAGCCCTCTCTAAGCGGTTTACAGAGTCAGCATATTGCCCCCAACAATCTGGGTCCTCATTTTATTGATCTTGGCAGGATGAAAGTCAACCTTGTACTAGTCAGGATTTAATTCCTGGGTGTGGGCAAAGTTAGCCTGCAATACTGCATTCTGACCACTGTGCCATGGTTTCTCAAAAGAAATTTCAACCAACTTTCAAACAACTGTGTTTACAATTGAAATCTAAACTGATAAACCAGAAACTCCTGTTTCAAAATATGCCTTTCAATTCAGATCAATTCAACACCAAAAAGGCATCTTTGGATATTAACAGCAATAATAATAATAATAATAATAATAATAATAATAATAATAATAATAATAATAATAATAATAATAGTAGTAGTAGTAGTAGTAGTAGTAGTAGTAGTAGTAGTAGTAGTAGTAGTAGTAGTAGTAGTAACAACAACAACAACAATAAAGTTGGAACGGACTTTGGAGAAAGAAAGAAAGAATGCTCAGGTAGGAAACCCTATACCATTTTGGACAAATGGCTGTCCATTCTCTTCTTAAAAACTTCCAGTGTTGGAGGATTCCCTACTTCTGGAGGCAGGTTGTTCCACTAGTTAATTGTTCTAACTGTCAGGAAGTTTCTCCTTAGTTCTAGATTTTATATATATATATAAAAAATCTTTGTATACTGACATCTTAAATTCATATACTTAAAAAGATTTTTTTTCTTTCCTGTTGAAAATCTTGGCAAACAAAATTGAAATGCTAGGAAAAATGCTACCAAAACAAGTCTGCCTGTTTTGTGATTTGCTCAACCTCTATGTGAAGAAAGAATTTCTACTAGTATAACAAATGTTAAAAACAAAATAATAAATATATGATAAATGTACTAAAACTGGGCAGTTACCAAGCTGCTTAGCAACTTGGGAACTATATATTCTATTTAGCATGGAAAAGGTTTGTAGGTGTAATGCTGTAAATATTGTAGTTAATGCTATATTAGATTGTCTAGATTACTATTCTACTAGCTGGTGTTCTTAAATATATTGGGTTGCAAATTCCCATCATTCCAGAACAACACTAGTATTGTTATTTAAGAAATCCAGAGGATGCAACATAGGGGTTTAAATACAATTTGATTAAAATGAAATATAACTATGTGACAAATGATTTATGAGTCATGTACAGTCTTCTGAGAACTGCCAAATTTCTGAAAAATCTCAGTATCATAAAAACTGTCATTCTTAAGACACCATAAATAACATTAACAATTACCACTGAGTTATTTCTAGGAAAATACACTGGTTTATTTTCCCAAAAGAGAATCTTCAAAAAAAATCCTCTTTCTTTAGGAGCAGTGAGACCCAGTGGTTAGAATGCGGTATTGCAGTCTGCCCACAGTCAAGAGTTCGATCCTTACCTGCTTAAGGACAACTCAGCCTTCCATCCTTCTGAGGACCCAGATTGTTGGGGGCAGTATATACTTACTCTGTAAACAGCTTATTGAGGGCTGTAAAGCACTGTGAAGTGGTATATCAGTGCTATTGCTATTTACTAAGTCTGATGCTATATTCTTAACAGTTCAGCGTATAAACTACACAAAAATTGGTATTCTTGGGAAATGTAGTGCATACTAAGAAAATCCCAATAGGATCGTGCCAAAAGTCATACTGGACAGAAATCTGGAATTTGTAGTTAAAACACATTTGGAGACACCATGCTGAGAACTCCAACATTCTCTTTCCATGATTGCCAATCAGATGGCTGTGAGAAACTCCCAAACACACAAAAGAGCCGTTTCTCACTCCACAATTGTCTGGAGATATATCTAATCTGTGAGATAATATACAGCAATAACCACTAACAGTTTTTCCTCTGTGTATTTGTTGAATCTTAAAGACATGGGATTACTACATCCTGTGGTGTATTGTGTTAAGAACTAGATCTTGCAAGGAGAAAAAGACAGAAGAATCAAATAATAGCTTCCACTATAAATAAGGCTTGTATCTTACCCTTGACAATTGTTGGATTTCCTCTTAACAGTGTTTTTAGTTCTTGCAATAACTAAAATTTATCACAGAGCTATATCCTTGAACACTACCTAGATAATTTCTATTTCTACTCTTGGTCAGGTAAAGAATAATACAACCTGGGGGAGAAAAAGCTTTCTTGTGTTCACTATATTTTGCTTCCTGTGGCAAAACAGCATTTATTGGGTTAGAAACACCATAAATCTTCTAAATTTATAATAGGGATGAATAAGAATACTTTAAAATCTCATCTCCACCATGCCAAAAAGATAAACTTTGGGTTCTTAAATAGAAATTATATTCTCCCTTAGAATTTATTTTCTTGGATGTGAGGATAATTTATGTTAAAAAATATACTTGTGTCTTCCATTCTACTTTTTTAAATTAACACCACAGACCCTCAGTGCTCTGTTTTCTTTCCATTCCACCATTGCTTTACTTATTTTGAAACAAGGCCAAGGAGGGCAAACTTGCTTGATGGAAATGCACTGTAACTGAAAAGCTGAGATAAGGAAAAGCAAAGCAAGAAAACACACTTCCTGCTTCCATATAAATTATGTAAAGGGACCAAAGTATGGAATTGATGATGTTCTGAGTGACAGATAATACTGATCAATCCTGACAAGATAGATGGTTCATCTGTCCAAGAAGATTGTGTTCAACCTATTCTAGAATATCTCAAGTCCTTCTAATGGATCATGTCCGTATTATCAAGTGGCCCTAGATCAGTGGTTCTCAACCTGTGGGTCGGGACCCCATTTGGGGTCGATCGACCATTTCACGGGGGTCGCCAAGCAAGGCTGTCCGCCATTTTTTTGTCCGCCATTTTTTTTGTCCACCATTTTTTATTTATTTATTTATTTTCCCCTTTTCCAGTGGCTGCCTTACCTCCCTTGGGCTGGGCCAGCTGCGTGGCGCTCCCAGGCAGGGAAAGTCCTTGACTTATGACCGGTTGGGTAGTCCTTGACTTACGACCAGTTTAGTCCTCGACTTACGACCGGTTTAGTCCTCGACTTACGACCGGTTGGGGTCACGGCATTAAAAAGGTTGAGAACCACTGCCCTAGATCTAACTTTGTGCTGTCACTATGCTTTCCGAAGCATAGTTAGAGCAGTGAATTAAACAGTTTACCTGAAGCTAATTACCTTGGCCAGACAGACCCCATTTGATCAGCTTAATCACAAGTAGTTTGTCACTACTTACAGTCAATTTCCAAACCAATATATTAATGCTTGTTTTTAAAGCTCTATGCAATGTGGGACATGGTAAGCTAAAGGGATACCTATTGCTATGTTAATTGTCCTGCTCATTACAATAATTTGCTTTTCTCTGTATGCCATGTGAAAATATGAATGACAAAAAACAGAGAGGCAACCTTCCCTTTGTGTAGCTTATATTTCAACAAGCAGGACTGGCCTAAGGGGAATTTTTAGCGGGGTTTTAAAAACAATTTTAAATTGAAAATGGCCAAATCTAATATTTTATTTTAATTCTGTTTTTAATGATAGTTTTGGGGTATTTTGTATCTGTTTTTATCAGGCTGTCAGCCGCCCTGAGTCCGCAAGGAGAACGGCGGGGTAAAAATTTAATTAAATAAATAAATAAATAAATATCTAATTTATATAATTTCTTTTGAGGGGGACAATCAGCTAACTGCTATTCTTTTATCAATGCCAGAACTTTTCACTTTCCTAGGAGTTTAAAATGTCTTGTTTTTGCTTTTTACCGTTCCAAGTCTGAACTTGTTTAAACTGATGGGTATTTTTAATTATCACATCATATTCTATTTTAATTTACTGATTTTATAATAAATCAGCCTAACAACCATTTTAAGGTATCAAAACAATCACTGCCTTAAAAAGTCAAGACAAATTTGTATTAAGAAAAAAAAAATCTGTTTCATTTTTAAAAATGAATTTTAATACATTTAGAATTTGGATCAAAGACTCAATTATTGAAAGGTGAGGCTAAAATATAGAGCTCCAGATGACTAGTAGCTATGTTGTAGCTATAGCTATCAACAGATAAAACTCCCTAAAGATCATCTAACTTTTTGCAGCTCAGATGTGAAAACCTTAAAAAACAAGACATCCCAATTTACAGATCAGAAATTATTTACTTATTGAAAGATTAAAAAGATGGTGGCCAAAGCAAAATTCCTTTCAATGGGAGCCCATTGGATGGGGGAGGGGCAGTAGGATGCAGACACCAAAGAGGAATATTGCCAAAGGATTAAGTCATGCTAGCACATAATTTAACAGGTTTAAATCAACTAAGATCTATCTACCCATGGTGTCCGAATGACAGAGTAAAGACAGGTCAGAACCTGCTTTATATCTGCAATTTTAAAATCCTTCTTTCCTCTCTAAAGGGACTGAAATCAGCATACATAATTTCCACATTCGTTTCAAAACAGAAAAAGTTCCAAAAAGTAAGATCCATCAATCTGACAAATGTTCTTACACTCACTAGTTTTAAATAGCTCCGTGTTTGAGAATGACGGGCATTCCACCATTGTCTAGTTAAAACCTATTCCAATCACAAAGATACATTGTTATTGGCTAGTATTTCATGACTTTAAGGAAAATCCCAGCTGCAAATGTAAACTTTGTGCAAGCGATGATTCAGATTTATAAAGTTATGTAAATGAGCTGTAATGCTCCAAGTCATTAAAATTTAATATTTGAAAATGAGAAAAGGATAATGCTTTGATATAAGCAACATTTATGAGCCCAAATAACCACCTCTTTTTTATGCATTCAAGAAAATTAGGGATTTTTTTAATTTAAGTACAATACTCATTACATTATGTGCTCATTTCAGTTGCAGCTCTGGTAAGCCTCTTTCCAGTTTATTTGGAAAAATCTGTAAATCACCCAAGATATGCCAAAATGATGTATTTACTTAATATCCCTAAGCACAAAATAGGATAACATGGCTGTGAAGAATTTGGGAGGGGAGAGGAGTTCTCCATACGCTCAGTACTAACAGCCCCATAAGAATTTTTACACTACCAAGATTAGTAAGCATACGGAAGTTAGGTCTTTTTGCAATTTCTTCAATCAGTCAAAGCTGCATGCTTAGTGTACTGCCAGACTAATATATTGCTGGCTTTGAAGATGCAGTAATTTATTCAGGTCAAAGCCATTGACAGTACAAAGAATGTTATAAACATTTAAAAAAAGGAAATCAGGTATCATTATTTTTTTTTCTCTGTTTTAATCTTTCTAAAAAGAAAAAAGGGTTGTTTTTTCATTTCTCATAATTATTGTTGTGACTTTCCTTGGAAATTCCCATGAATCATAGAATGGGAAAAATATTCTGAATTTTCTGAACACCTGAGTTTCTTCAGTTACCACAATCCAACAGCAGCAGATAGTTCTTTAATACCAAATAACATAAAAGAGTATCCCTTAGGCAATAGAATGTAGTCACTAGAATGCTCACCTAGTAACAGGAAAGATTTCGTTCTGCTTCTACTCTCTCTTGAACTGTGGTCAAATTGCCTGCATACACTATGTTATTTTGGGGAGATTTGCAAAGTGATCTTGGCCAAGTTGCTGTTTCTCAGCATCAGGTCCTCACCTGTAAAATGAAAACAATGCTTTGGGTTATATTGATGCACTTTATGCAGCACCACATTTGAAAAGTGTTTAGGAATTTTGCAGCGTGTTGCAGTCAAACTGCTAACTGTGATCAATACATGAATACTGATTTCACAGTAAGCTCATTAAAACAGATTTACTGATTATTGGTTTTATTTTTGGATGCAATGCTAGGTATTATATATGGTTAGTAGAGTAATGCAGGAACTATTTTCCCTTATGAACTTGCTTAGCCTTAAGATTTTGAGCAAGATTTTTCTCCTGATCCTATTAACAATACTATCACATTTTATGAAATGTGAGAAAATGCCTTCTCAATTAAGATCTTTCCAAACTTCCTTCTATTGGTAGGCAAAGATGTTCTCAAGCAAATATACTTTTATGTGTTACATTAATTTGTATAATTGCAATTCTGACTCATTTTATATTTAACCACCTTAAACACTTTTGGAGGAGTATACAAGAAAGACAGACCTCATCATGCTCATACTGTATGAAACATGCCTATCTTGCATAGCTAAGTAGTACTGTGCCATAAAATATCTATAAAAAGAATAAGTATTCCTGAAGCCACACAGATATTTTCAATTTCAATTTCCATCAGCTCTAGCTAGCCAAGGGCAGAAAACTATGAAGATGAATTCAAAATAACAGAAGAGTACTAGGTTGTCTACTCATTTTATAAAATTATTACCATAATCATCAATCATCCAGAATTCTTTTTGGAGTTCAGTTAAATAAAAATTCAATTCTGTATACATGTGAACAGCCAGAAAATTTCTTGTTCAATTTTCACTTCAGGCACAACTTAGTGGTTAACTGTGGATAGTATCCTGTCTGGATTCTAAGCCACTCCTTCCTTCTATAATTCTAGAAATCATATGAATGACATAAAGCTAGGAAAGATTATTGAGAAAATATATACAAAGCACTAAGAACATGTAACAAAATAGAAAAAAAAACAAATTTTGGAATGTAGATACTGCCAATTTTACAGGTTTTCCTGGCAACTCTGTCATTAAGCAAAGCAGTCGTTAAGTGAGAAATCACATGACTATGACTGTGCTTTCTGGCTGGAAAGAGACAAGACTACTGAGTTACACTTTCAGCTTTTTCTGCCTCCTAACCACTCCCCTGCCTTTTGGAATGCTTGAGGGCCTGCTTATATACTTTGAAAGCAATGCAATTGTGTCAGCAACCTGTTGTTGGGAGCTACAGATACGCTATTCAAACAACTTATTTTCTTGAAATCCTTTTTTCTCCAATCCCTCTGTTCTGAGTGGGAGAGAAAGCAAGAGATTCCTATAGACCAGTGGTGGCGAACCTATGGCACGCGTGCCAGAGGTGGCACTCGGAGCCCTCTCTGTGGGCACACGTGCTGTTGCCCCAGCCTTGCCTCCCCCCACGAATCCCTCCTCACCAGCCTCCATGGAGGAGAGTTGCCCCCGAGCGTGGCCCACACGGAGCAGCGCAGCCAAGGACATGGCAGCCAGGCAGCGTAGACAAGACTCTGCCCTCACGCCCCATCGCACACAGTTGATGCTGCAGGGCGCTGGCAGAGGGCGTGGCCATGGCGCTGCTGGGCTGCCTGGGCGATCTGCGGTGGGCCCTGGAGGCAGTGAGTGGCCCTGCAGGCAGGCAGGGTGGGGGCGTAACAGGGGCGGGGCAGGGGGCGGGGCCAGTTTTTGGGCACTGGGTCTCTAAAAGGTGCGCCATCACTGCTATAGACAATCTATCCTTTGCCTGACTGTTTCCCACTGCTGGCATGATTACATTGTTTTCAATGTTGTAGAAGAGCAAATAGCTTACTCCCTTGCAATCCCTTCTTCTCCAATCAGTTTGTGCTGAAGAGGAGAGGAAAAAAACAGATCAGGCATAGGACAATGTATACTGACTGTAATTGTGATCATATAACTGAGGGATGCTGCGAAGGTCATAAATGGTCATAAATTAAAGTTATTTTTCAGCACCATAGTAACTTTAGTCACTGAACAAGCAAGGACTATCTGTACATTTCTTTGTTAGAGGATGCAGAAAGTCAACCCCATCACACTTTACAACAGAAATGTCTGAGATTCTTTATTCAATTCACTGAATTCCTCATTGTCATATGCAGAAAAGTTGTGTTTATTCTAAAATAAATTATATTAAAACTAGCCTACAGTTTGGAGGAGAGAATCAGAGTAAGGAAGAAAAAGCCATGATTACTGAGCCATTTAAAGACTCATGGGGTGTGTAAAGAAGAATTGTTTCTTTCTTCATTGAGAGAAGTTGACTAGCCCTTACAAGCTTCCAGTCTTCCCGAGGGATGGAGAAGAAGACAACAGCTAAATCAATTTATTAGTTTCTGTTAGTTCAAACCAAAGAAAGAAAGGTTGAGGAAGGAAATGGGTAATTAGGCTAGAGAGACAGACTGGACACATTGTTAGTCAATGCAATGTCCTGGGTATATTTATTAGATGTATTCAATGACACCTGGAAATTCTGGGTTTGGCAGAATTACTATCAGTGTTAAGAAGCAGGGCTATAAACTATGATCAATGAATAAATGAGATCTCTTTCAACTTTTAATTGTAAATGAGAGCCTGGAATATGTTAAGCTTATGCATTCTACAAAGACAGTAGACACATTTTAATTCTGAGTGAAGCTTAATAAGAGGGATTTGTATATTCCACTTCTAATGGAAGATACCAAAGGAAAAGGGGACGCAGTGGTGCAGAGGATTAATGACGTTAGAAGTGCCAGTCATTAATGTTCTGTACTCTGGCTATTCGAGCCCAGCTCCAAGAGATGAAGTGAGCTCCCATCAGTTGATCCCTAGCTCCTGCCCACCCAGCACTCCCCTGTATTGTGTAATATTGTAATATTTTGAGTAAATAAATGAGTACCACTTCAGTGGGGAAAAAAACCTAGGGGCATTGTGTGCGAAGAGTGGAAACCGGTGCTGGACCTGATCGGACGCAAAGCATCACGATGCAAAGCGAGACCAGTGATGAACCCAAAAGAGCCAGCAACCCAAGCATCACTAGTTAATTGGTGTAAAGCTAGTTCTCCCCCTGCAGTGCACCAAGGATAGATGGGCAAGAGCTGAGTAAAAATTAACTACCAATCTAAGCTGTCAGGACTGCATTATGTCTAGCATGTGTAGATTTCTCTGACATTGTATGCCATAAGCTAAATAGGACCAGTTTTCTACATATTTTCCAGTCTGTCTGGGATTGGCTTTGATACTATCTAGCCATTGTGTTTTTAAGCATGTGTGTTTCCTTCTTTTATGAGTGTGAAACTGATGATAAGCTTGACTCCTCAGGCTCAGCCTGCTCATCTCTACACTTAACTCTCTTTCACTGATATGTATGATTTATGCTTACAAGAGACTTTGTAAACCACAATACAAGTAAAGCTTGACTTATGACCACAATAATAACCAGAATCTCAGTCATTGAGCAAAGTGGTAATTAACCGAGATGCTATATGATTGCTTCACTCAATGAACGCAATTCCAGCACTCCTTATGGTGGTCATTAAGCAATCTCACAAGTTAAGTGAATGCACTCATGTGATTTCAAGGGGTGTGTGTGTGTAATGTTTTGCAACAGTTGGAAGTGTTTATAGGCTGCAAAGCATCCTATCTGAGGCCATTATATATAGCCCTATAGTCCTACAGATCAAATAGTATATAGTCACCATGGGCCTTGCTGCTTAACCATTTTAACTGTAACAGGAAACTCTCCTCAGAACAAAAAGACCATAGAATATATATCATAGATTATACCTAGCAAACTTACAAACACTGCCATCTACTGGCTGAATACTTCTGTACTGTAGTTGTTGCAATACAAAATACATTCCAACATGTATTCCAACACCCCCACTCAACAACTACTCCTTATATTAATCCCATTTCAGATCTGAGTTCTGTAAAACTGTTTCTTGTGCTTCTTCTTGTCCTTCTACTTCCTCTTCTTCTTGCTGTCCTGGCTGTCTGCAGAGCTGGCACCGCTGCTGCGGGTCCAGCCTTGGCTCTCCGAAAAACTGGCACCGGAGCTGCTGGGGCTCTGACTCCAGCTGGGGGACCAGGGTGGCGGCTACAGCCTCTTTTGGCTTCTCCTTCCCATTTCTGGGTTTTAATGCTATGTGAGCAACTTAAGACAGATGTTTTGGCTGGGATGCCTTTATTGCTTCTAGTGGATCTCTTGATTGAAACCTCTTGTGGTCTGGTTTCTTCTTTTATTCCACTTGGATAGTCTTTCTTGTCATTTTTCCTTTTATATAGCTGGTGCATTTCATTAATAGATCACATGGACTAATTTTTATTCCATTTGCATAGTCATTCTCAGTTAATTTGTTTATTATGTCAGAACTGTGCCATGTGTGGATGCAGTTTGAGTGTTTTTCCTCCTTGGCAGTATTAGCCATCTCATTGCAGTTCAGCTAATACAGTTCATCTGTAATTTTAGCCCTTGCAAGTAAGATATCCCCTTTTGTGATGACACGAGTGTCCCTTTTGAAGGTCACTACATTGCCTTGTTTTGTGGGCTTCTTCAAAGACAAAAGATTAGTTTTAAAAGCAGGGACATACAGTACATTTTTCATAAGTATCTTTCTGGTGATATTCTGAGAAATAGGACAGTAAAGACAAACCATTTCCTATTTCTTCTGATTCAATTATTTGCCCACTAGGTGTGGTGATTTTTTTCTGTTTTACTCTGGTCAAGGTGAATAAAGAAATTTCTGTCATTTGTCATGTGACTCGTAGCTCCTGAATCAAAATACCATGCTTGCAAAGATGATGTGCAATTTTTGGATTGAAAAATATGTGAAGCAAAATCAGTTTCTTCCTTCATACTTTTTGCCTTTTTGTACTTTTTGCATTCTAGCTTTCTAGATTCTGCAATCTGCTTTTAAATGACTCTTTTTCTTGCATACAAAACATTCACGTGTTTCTTGCTTCATGTAACTGTTTTTATTCCTATTTTTAAAGCAGGCTCTGCAACAGAAGCACTGTCGCTATTAATGTTTTCTGTCTTACTCTTACATTCATCTATAAGCTTGCTCTTAAAATATTCCAATGTTAGTTCGTCATCTGGACGTGCATCAAGTGCTGTGACGAGCATTTCACAACTTTCTGGTAAACCACTAAGTATGGTTTATGCAACATGAAAATCTTTTATTTCTTTTCCTATATCTCTCAGACATTCAACCATTTCCAAGGTGTGCCTTATGTAATCCTGCATATTCTGGCCTTTCATCAGCTTGGTTTGGTATAGCTTTCTAATCAAATACAGTTTGTTATTGAGATTAGCTCTTTCATGCACCTTTTGTAATCCTTCCCACATTTCTTTAGCAGTTTCACACTTACATATGTGTATGAACTGATCATCTTCTAATCTATGCTAAGAGAGATTGTGTTCTGAGTTTTCTGATCTTTCTCTATCCACTCATCTGAAGGGTGTTCTGGCCTAGCTTCATTTATACATTTCCACATATTTCCTTTATTAGCAGCATTTTCATTTTGAATTTCCAAGACTGGTAGTTCTGGTTTGTCAGATTTGCAAATAAAATCTTTGTTGCAGCTGTCTTAGTGGCCATTTTCTTTTATTCAATTGCAGCTTTCTTTCTGTTGCTGTATCTTGCACTTATTTGCTGTATCTTGCTATGACTGGGCTGCTCTGTTCTGTACTGAACTTTACATTTCTCCTCTAATCTGGGCCCATAATCTGTTAGAAAGTCTGTTTATATATAGCCCTGTAGCCCTACACATCAAATAAAGTGTACAATCACCAAAGGCCTTGCTGCTTAACTGTTTTAACTGTAACAGGAAACTTTCCTCAGAACAAAATGACCATAGAGTATATATCATAGATTATACCTAGCAAAGTTACAAACATTGCCATCTACTGGTTGAATATGTCTATAATTGTTGCAATACAAAATACATTCCAACATGTATTCCAATACATTGTCATTTCAAAGCATCATTAAGCAAATGGTCCTAAGTCGAGGACTACTGTAGTATGTTGTTGCCTCTACATCCAATTCTGCATTCATGTTTGTATAATGGTCATGCAAAAAATGTCAATGATCACTTCACAATTGTTAGAGGTCTTTCCCAACATCTGCCTTTTTAAATGCCAAGCCACCTTTGTTTTATTACAAATGGCTGGAAGTGGCAGGTTCACTCCATGTCTCTATCTTAACACAGTGCCAAGCACAATGCACAGATACATCCCTGCCATCATTCAACTTTAGAACTGAAGCTTCTCCTGATTAATAGCTATTCATGCCAATTCTGGATCTCATAACTGAGGAGGACAAGAGAAACAGTGGCTTAAAGGATAATCACAAAGGATCTGAGTGCTTTTAGACCGGCTCTGTTTGCTTGATTGCTACTAGAAGCCTGGCAGCCAATAAATCTTAGAGAGTACCTTCAAATAATAGAAATAATTGTGGCATTAAGATTATTATATCTAAATAAAATACTGAAAATAGTAAAGCTTCAGGCTTTTCAAATGTTTTTCACCTTCACATGAGCCAGATCAGCCTAAGAAAGATAGTTAACAAAAATCAAGATTGGGGTTGACTTTATATTCTGCCATTTACTTATATGCTTCTTAAACCTAACTATGCACTTTTTACATTCTGTGCTTAGAAAATGAGAAACTATTTTAACATTCTGCTGCTGGACTAGTAAAAAGAATGGTGGGGAAACAACATGCAGATATACAATCTTGCATTAATCCTGATAATGCTTTTACCTAATATATTACAAAATATAATTACTGAATAATTATTTGCACGATTTTCTAATCTAGAAGTAAGCAAGCTTTTTGGCTAATGGGCACATTTAGTATGTAGACAATATGCCACAAAAATTGAAAATCATTAGAGGATTTGCCTGCTCATAAAATGTTTGTCCTCATCTAACTGCAAAATAGTGAAATTGCTCCTTAACACTCTCACAGTAATGTTTCTACCACTTTTTTTTCCTTTTGGGCACACTTCCAAATAAAGTTCTGCATATCACCAACCCACCAATGTTATGTTCTAAAATGCTTATCAAGCCGATGAGAAGTGCAAAAGCATTAAACATATATATGTAAGTGCTTTAACTTTACTTCCCCTGTGTTTATTATATATACATCTATGGGTTAAGAAGTATAAAAAAATAAAAATCAGATGGGACAGGGATCCCTGGAAATACCAAGAAATTATCCATGATCACTAGCATTTGGTACTTTAATGGTGATAAATGATATTTACAGTGCTTTCAAAGGAATGCTAATCTGGCCTATCACTATCATGGCAAACTGATCAACTGCTACTAGACAAGACTTATGGGAAGAAACTGAATTACTGAAATGACACAATAAATCTACACATAAGACAATAAATAAATTTTACTGTCAAGGGCCATGCCAAGAAATTCCTGCTCTTAAATTTTCAGAGCTGCAAAATAATAATAATAATAAAGAACCAAGGGGATCCACAAAATAGACAAATTAATAGAAAATGAAGAAGCTAAAGTGCTCTGGGACTTTAGAACTCAAATAGCACTATCACATAACACCTCGGACTTAACTACTAATATGAAAGACAAAAGAGTCTGGGTGGTGGATGTTAACAGTATCTGCAGACAGCAGAATAGAAGAGAAAGAAATGGAGAAAATCACAAAATAAAAAGATCTGCAAACAGAAGTAGAGCAACTGTGGCAAAAGAAAGCAAAGACAGAACCAATAGTAATAGCTGCCTTGGGTACAATCTCAAAACATCTGGAGCACCATTTGAACACCATCAGCATTGACAAAATCACCATCAGTTAATTGCACAAGGCAGCTTTACTTGGAAAAGCTTACATTTTGTGATGATACCCAAAAACAACATCTGTTTGTCCCAAGTCTTTCAGAAGGACTAATAGATGGGTAAAAATGCCAAATTTAGTCCAGACATCTGACTGAGTATATGACCAACCATCATCATCATCATCATCAATCATCATCATCATCATCATCATCATCATCATCATCATCATATGCGGCTTGGTTAAAAGAGGTGGATGCAAATAAAACAGAAGTTGAAATGAAAGAACTAGTAATAATAACAAAAATGGTAGAAAAAAGAGCAAGAAAGATCAAAAATTGGTCAGCACCAGATGAACTGCATGGGTTTTGGTTGAAACATCTAACTGTTATATACCCACTCATTGTCAAGCAGTTCAACAATATACTACAAGGAGGAGAAATTGAAGAGTGGCTAACAACTGGGAAAACCTACCTAATAATGAAAGATCCAGCAAAAGGGGCAACACCAGGGCAACTACAGGCCAATTACCTGCTTACCAACTTTCAAATTGCTAACTGGTGTGGTAGCTGATGCAGTATAACAGCATCTAGTTGAAAACAATCTCTTTCCACCTGAACAGAAAGGAAACCGACCCAATAGCAGAGGAACAAAAGATCAACTCCTAATAGACAAAATGATATTGGAAAACTGCAAGAAAAGGAAGACCAACCTGAATGTGGCATGGGTTGACTACAAAAAGGCATTTGACTCTCTGCCACATGACTGGATAATCAAGTGCCTAGAAATAACAGGAGTCAATAGAAACATCAGAAAATTTGTGCAAAGATCGATGGCACAATGGAAGACACAGTTGCAGGTCAATGGTAAGAGACTGGGAGAGGTTAACATCAAGAGAGGAATATTTCAAGGAGATTCATTATCACCATTACTATTTGTTATTGCACTGTTTCCTCTGTCAACAATACTGAATAACTTAGGACATGGCTATCAAACATCAAAAATATCTGCCAGACTATCCCACCTCCTTTACATGGATGATCTGAAGCTGTATGGAAAAACATCATCTGAAATAGAATCACTGCTCAACACTGTCTGTATATACAGCCAAGATATTGCAATGGAGTTTGGCTTGGACAAATGTGCCACACTTACTATCAAACAAGGAAAAATAGTGAAAACTGAAGGAATCAAGATGCCCCACGGAAATAACATTAAGAGTCTGGATGAGGAAGATTACTACAAATACTTGGGTATCCTTCAAGCTGACAACATCAAGCACACTGAAGTCAAGAAAAAGATTAGAGGTGAATACATCAAGAGAGTGAAGAAGATCTTAAAGTCCAAACTCAATGGAGGAAATACCATAAAGGCAATCAACACCTGGGCAATTCCAGTCATTAAAAACACAGCTGGAATAGTGGACTGGACTCAAACAGAACTAAAAGCAATGGATAGGAAGACCAGAAAAATAATGCCCTTCATCCACACAGTGACATTGACAGACTTTATCTACCAAGGCAAATAGGTGGGCGTGGAATGCTGCAAGTACATCAGATGGTTGAAGAGGAAAAAATGGCTTTGGAAGAATATCTGAAGATGCACTGAAATTAGTATATCAGGAAGGCTTACTGACTACTGGAGAGACCAAACTGGTCTACAAGAAAGACCAAAAGAAGAACAGAATAGAGGCATGGGAAGGCAAAGCACTACATGGCCAGTACATTAAAAAAAAATAGCTGGGAAAGCAGATAATAACAAGACCTGGCCAAGATAGAGTTCCATTTGGTCTAAGACTAGGATAGAGATACTATGCAGTATTATCCACGTGGCTAGGCTCCATCAGACCATGTGCTACAGTTACTGGCATCATGCTGTCGCTATAGGCAGAATTGGTCTTGGGTGGCAGCAGAGAAAGCAATGGTGGCAATAACACTATGAATTAATCATAAGTGCATCTTTAGGGTTTTTCAGATCTAGGAACAGCTTTATGGTAAGAACAAACGTTCTTGAGGGTACAAATTGAATTAAAAGATGGAGGAAAGAGATCATTGAACAAGGAATGACCTTAAAGGAGGATCTAATTAAAGGATCTGACCTCCCTTATACTACTTGGAGGACCCTGAATAGGTTGAGATTTGGAGTGCCTAAAGTGTAAAACCAATATGCTGAAGTGGAGGCTCTTAACAGGGAACAACATGCTGTGTGAATGTGGAGAGATGCAGAGCCCAGCCTATCTGCTGCTATGTCGTCTATATCAGAAACATGTACCAATAATGACTTAGTTTTGGCAACAAAGCTAAGAAGATGGCTTCATTCTGACAGTTTAAAGTTTGATCTAGACATGGAAGAAGAGGAAGAACCCCAGTGGTATCTTGGTACTCAACTGCTTTGAAACTATTGAATTTGGTACTTCAACACATTTTGACGTGAAAATTTTGTCCCAGTGTTCTTCATTTGTTTGGCATTCAATGCATAAGCTAGAACTTGCTGGAGTTGGTTACCTTATGATTTAGTACATTATTCCTTATGGGGAAAAATGGTACTGATAGTTTTATAGGTATTCTTTGTACCTCCCGGAATCAACTAAGGCTGAGTACTGAGGTACCACTGTAAGTGCATCTCACTCCAGCTCTTCCAACAATCTCAGGCAGCAAGTGTAGGGCAATCCCACTTTACTATACATTGTATAAGACCAGGTAAGCTAAAATATCATGATAGGGAAACTATGAAGTTTACAAGGCAAGCATGAATCAGTATGGTATTTGTGCAAACAATTTGTCTACAGACAGCTCCCTTGGGGTTGTTTATGTTTTATGTTTGTTTATGTTTATTTAGATTTGTATACCGCCCTATCTCCCTTACGGGACTCAGGGCGGTGAACAGGCGATAATAAAAATCACAATAAATATCTATTCTAAAATCAAATTAAATAAATAAAGGCCTGCTCGAATTAAAAGAGCAATCTCCTTGCTCCTCCTGATATTTTGTCATACTTTTTAGAACATAACATTTTTAAAATTAATTTGCAGCATTAGCATGTTCTAAAACAAAGTGTGGTTGAAGCACTATCATTATTTTCAAGATCATCTTTATGGGCCCCAAGAGAAATTCTTTAAAAAAAACCCCACAGCTATGCACCCAGCTTGTTTTGAAGCCCATCAATAAAAAAGGAAAAGGTAAGACTAGTACAGGGGTCTGCAACCTTAACAACTTTAAGACTTGTAGACTTCAGCTCCCAGAATTCCTCAGCCAGCTATGCTGAAGTCCACAAATCTTAAAGTTGTCAAGGTTGCAGACCCCTGGACTAGTACATAGATGCCATCCTAAATACTAAAGAAAGCATCAGAAAATGGTGTATAAAGTTACAGATTATGTATGTTTTTCTCATGCTACACATTTGATATACATTCAATTAATGATTAGTTTCCAGCTCTGTACCATATCATCAAGTTTTCTGAAGCAGGCAAACTTAAGAAACAAGAACAACCAGGATTTCTGGAAAAATCTTTATTGCTAATGGGTTCTGGAAAGTCTGCCAACATAATTGCCTGATCAATTATATCTACCATAATTCTGATGGCATTATTCTAAGTCTCTTTCACATTTATCCCCTTGCCCGGATTCAGGAATCTTTACTGTAATAATTGGGCTTCTTCCTCTGTGTTGCCAGGATCTTTTAAACATTCTATCACACATACTCAGTTTCATATCTACATTATTTACATCATCAATTGGTCTTAAAAACAAGTTTTACAGAAGAAATTCATGGATATTTTTTTAAAAAACAAACAAACAGTACTTTAGGGCAATGATTTCAATATATCAGGTTCTAAAGGACTAAAATAACAGATCTGCCAAGTTGTTCGCCAAGCACTGAAAAGCCCCATATACAGAATCCCTGCCAACAGAAGGAAAATTATGAGAAACTGCTCATTTTAGTGGTTTTAAGATTGGCACAGGTGGCCCTCCACTCCCACAGAAAGGTCAGCCTTTGAAAAATATTTTGTTATGATAACTGACAACTGTTGAAGAGTCTGGGATTAGAATCTGAATATTTAAGAATCTAGAATTTACTTAGAATATTCCAGATGCCTGGCAATTGGCAAGCACCTTTATCGCATTAGCATTCTAGGTAAACTTACCTGGGAGTAGGCCCCATTAAATGCAGTAGCATTTCTGACAAGACAGACACAAGTTTGGTATTAATAACATGCAATGTGTTGTTAATCATATTATTTGATTATAAAAGCTGATTTTCCATTTTCCTAAACACTAAACATAAGGCTGTCTTTCCTATTTTTAGTTTCAAAACAAGTATGCGGAAAGCATATAAACAACTGTTCTCCATAACTTGTAAGCAGTACCCCAATTTAGAAATTTAGTTCTATACAAACTAAACACCACCTACTGTATGTGCCAACAACTTGTCGCACAAAACACTAAGTGGAAAGTAAGCCCTGAATCACACTGAAATGAATGTTCTCCCCCAGCATTATCTTGAGGGTGTCAGGCAGACAGTACATGTGAAGAAAGTAGGAGAGAGGGAGCACAACATCACAAGCAAATTTGTTTCTGTAGTGCCTTTCCTAAAAGCAAATATATTTCTCTACAGGAATAGCTCATGACATTGTGCAAACTAGAAATTTCCACAGAAATTCAAATTAGGCTTTTCCATTATAGTTATAAAATTAGAATGCATTCCAGAGCCTATCACAGCTCCAAATTAACTGCAATAACAGTCAACGTAGTACTCTCTAATTCTGGGGGACAGCTGACTAGGCTGGAGGACAGAAATCTAAGATACAAACATCATCCCAGGAAGTTATATCAAGAACAATGTTTTCTGAGGTAATGAAAGAACAGGCAGCTACCAACTGAGCCTAGAAGAGGCAAGAGTTCTTGCTTAGAGCCGGTATCTTTTCAGAGATTCTGAAGGCATGGTGTTCATGCTGGAGAGGAATAAGTAAAATATTTGACCCCACTGCATCCATCAGACCAGGGATATGGCAAGAAAAAAGAGAACAGAATTTGGACTGTGTGTTCATCAGCTTGTCCCAAGGGCAAGAGACAAGAGCTCTTTCTACACAGTGAGACTACATTTCCCCCCATTGGAAGTGACATGGCTGGGATGCACCCTGAAGGAGTTAGAGGAAGGTTGGAATAGTAAGACAATGTGATACTAGGTTGGTACAATGTGATACTAGGTTGGTACAGAAGGTTGGAATAGTAAGACAATGTGATACTAGGTTGGTAAATTGGGAAAGTATGTAAAAGTAGAGTGCCAATGTTGAGAAGCTCTAGGACAGTGATGGCGAACCTTTTAGAGACCGAGTGCCCAAACTGCAACCCAAAACCCACTTATGTATCGCCAGGTGCCGGGTGGGTGTGGCCCACTCGGCAGGCGCAGCTACAGTGGGCCTGGCAGACTGGGTGGGCATGGCCACTGGATGGGTGTGGCTGCAGTAGTCATGGCAGGCTGGGTGGGCGTGGCCTGGGTGGGCGTGGCCCCTTTGATGTTGCTTATGGGGAGGGACACCTGTGGGAGCCGGGCAGGGTTGGGGGAGATCCAGAGGGTCTCTGGTGGGTGGGATGGTGGGCTCCCCAATGGCGGCTCAAGGCTGGCTGGCCTTAAGCCAGTGATGGCGAACTTTTAGAGACTACGTGTGCTGGGGCGATGGCGTGTGCCCACAGGGAGGGCTCCACGTGCCACCTCTGGCACACGTGCCATAGGTTCGCCACCACTGCTCTAGGATTAACTGAAACAGCAGAACAATTGTCACCTTGCAACTCAGAATTGATTGAGTTGGGATACTACATGGGAAGTTTGAGGAGAAGTATTAACGAAGGTGCTCAAGTATAGAGATGGGAACCCATACTGCAATTGTGATTTAGAAAAACTGATATGGTAGGGAACACTGTCTGTGCTATAAGAGCATATAAAGGGAACCCACTGGTCAGTACTCTTCTACTCTGCAGCCCACTTGTTTAAATTGTTGAATACTTTGGACTCAAACTTGTGTTCATAAATACCAAGTCTGAACAGAATAAGACCATACTTATTTACAACCTAGTGCTAGATGAAAGTATATACCTAGCATGTATTACTGAAACCTAGTTGAGCATCATGTGAAATACTGCCTTGTCAAGGACTTGCCTCTTGAGTTTCAGGTTCTACACCAATCTAAACACCAATTTTGTAAAAGCCCCACCTCAGGTTGGCATACAAAGGGAGACCCTCAGTGGGATGTGAATGGAGGCCCTGGATGATGCACAAATGGAAGCCCATCTACACCAGTGTGAAAGTAGGTGCACAAAAAAGCCCTGTGGTACAATGCTGATGCTAAGTGTGGTGAACACATGTGACCACAGGGACATTGCAGTGGCTATTAACTTCAAAACTGGGTCTTAAGTAGCTTTTCAGTGGTCCGTCACAACTTTGAAGAGTTGCTAAACATTTGGCCGTAAGTTGAGGACTACCTAAATTTATATCCTGAGACTCCTGAATCAATAGCTCATGGTTAAGGGATATTTGGTTTGGAACCACAGTAATATGCAAATATTCTTAATACATAAATAAATAAAACTACAATCACTTGCCCACCAGAATTTGATACAAGAGAATCTATTTTCCATTAAGCATGATTATCCCTTTGCATATATAACTTAAGCTCTGCTAACAATGATGGGAAAACAAAGGGGAAAATTCAGTTTCCCCTTCCACTGGCATAATAGTTAACAAAGGCAAATTTTTAAAAAAGCAAACAAAGTTTATTGGAGAAATGTCTTATTTTGTGTAACGAAGTAGTTCCTATCCAGCAGATTATTCAGTTTCTTGAAAGAACAAAGTGAAATAAATATTGAAAGCCACAAACACATGCACGTAGTCACAAACGTAAATGCACACAGGCACAAATGTAAATGTACATAGACATAGTCTATCATTATTAAAGTACTATACAGTATATATACAGTATGTCCAAATAATGAAAGGAAATCTGCCATATTATCAATAAGTGACAGGGCACTTTATCAGTTTTGTTGGCATCACTCATTGACAAGACCTTCATTACATGTCATCAGTGACCCTGAGAAATGGATAAGAACTGCTTGACAGCCGCAAAGGTCAGATACTAAGAAAGGTATTACATTTTCAGTAGAAAGAAATAATGAAATACTGTTTTCTGAAGGCTATAAAGAAATTACCTGAGAAATAATATTGAGCAGCTCATGGTGATCTCTTAGTTAATGCCATAGATATCTTTAACAGATATTTTTAATACAGTTTATAAAATTACCAGAAAGTAATCTAGATTTCCTTTTTAATACGTTCTACTTTATTAAATCTTGTAGGGACTGATTTTGACATACTTAGTCAGAGATATTCTTAAAACCAGCCTTCCCAGTTTACATATCTCAAAATCTCTCAGACATTTCCTGGTCAGGACAATCATATCCAGATTGGAAAAGGTTAATGAAGATGGAAAATAAAGTTTTCAACCTAGGCAAATGTAGAAATATAGTAATCAGTTGCAAAATGTAATTATAGAGAAAGAAAGAGAACCCAGTGGTTCATAAACAATGTATTGCCTGTTATATTGGCTGGCGAACGATCTTCAGAATATATTTTCATTCTTGCTTTTAAAAATCCTTTGAATCTACTTGCCACAAACTTTATATGCCAGGAAAACTTGCGCTTTGAAATTATACACTGGATCTACATTTCATACTTAGCCAAAATAAAGAGTTTTTGCCACTTTATTATTAATGTGGTACCAAACTGCATCATAAGGCCCTGGGATACTACAGCAAGCTCATAGGAATACTGCAGGATATTTTTTTCAAAAATTGGGAAACACAGCTATATTCAACATCTGTCTGTCTCTGTGCAAATTGCTAGCCTAGAATTGCTGGGTTCAAAAAGTTCACAAAGTTAAAATATTCCACAATGCCCCTCTGAGTTTGCTGTTTCCATTAAGCCTGCAATTCCCTTTGTATGTGCCGCAAAACTCCAGAGCACCGTAGTGGACAGTTTAGGACAGGGGTAGGCAACCTTGGCTCTTTTATGACTTGTGAACTTCAACTCCCAGAATTCCTGAGCCGGCATGAGTCATAAAAGAGCCAAGGTTGCCTACCCTTGGTTTAGGAACTGTAGCATACCATGAAAAAATATTGAGACATTGAGGGTGCCATGAACTGAGAAAGTTTGGCAACATTTAGTTTACTTTGTTAAAACTCAGATTTTATGGTTCTAAGCCATGGTAATGGCTTAGCATTACTTATGAAGCTTGCCAATCTGGGTTTATTCAATAATAAACCATGGTAAACAACATTGTGATATACTTTGTGATATACTATTAGAGTCCTAGTTACTGAATCGCAACTCTTGCATCAGTTCTTCCACCTACAGAAAATAAGCAAATTAACTCTTTAAGAAACAGAATCTATTTATAGTACCCCTTACTTTATTGAGTAAAGAAATATTGGATTCATACAGATTACACTGGAGAAAATAAGTTGGAAGTAGGGGGTCCTTGGTGCTGTCTGAGCTTGGTTGTTTTCTTGTAGACCTATTGTCCAAAATAGGTAACATCATCAGTGCTTCAAGTTGGAAGCTGTATTTCAAATTATTCCATAATGGATCTTTCAATTATTGGATTTCCATTAAACTATAGCATGAAATATTCCAATTTTATGCTACATCTTGCACCGGCAAAGAGACCACCATCTTCTTCCTAGCAACTTAAAAGTTTTTCAGATATAGGTAGAAAAGCAGTTTGCTATCTATTCAGAAAATATAATAATGTAAGATCAAGATAAGAATCTGTTTGTGCATGAGGACTTAATTCTCTCTTCTTCCATGGACTTAATTAAGGCCAAACAATTTTTTAAAATATCACTGCTGAAAAAATATTTTCACCCTTATTAAATACAAGGGTCGTAATAATCAGAAATCTACAAAATATTTCAAAATCAAAAAGGTCTTGAACTCCAAAAGAACTGTTCTGCTAGCCACCTAGTTAAATACTGATGTCATCTCATTTTAGAGTTCAAAATATTTCTGATAAGAGTGGAACCACATCAGAACTTTTTTGGTGAGTTCACAGCATTCAATTCCAAACTTGAAACAGCTATTTCAAATTCAAAATATTTTGCATACTTCTAACTGCAATTAATTTAATTACTTGATTAAATTAATTTTGTCCTCGTCCTGTCCATTTTTGCTTTGGCATCTCCCACCTCACCCTCTTTGCTTGGAATTATTTCTCTGGCAGGTCATTCAGAGGCCAAGTGAAGCTTTTAGCCTAAAAAAACATCTCACCTGATTGGGATTATGGTTGCGAAATAAAATTCCGAGAATATTGTTTTTTAGAGGCAGTATATCTGCCCTTCGTTACATTTTTGGGAAATGATTGTACCCTGCATAATAAATAATTTAGGAATTTGATTACTGAACTGTATGTGTGACATACAAACGTCTAGCATCTTATTAAATCTAATCTCATACTAAATATTACATTTGTCAGAACAAATGATATAGGTTCTCCTGCTTAAGCAGGGGGCTGGACTAGAAGACCTCCAAGGTCCTTTCCAACTCTATTCTATTCCAAGAAGTTTCTTTCAATGCCACATTTTAGTAATGCATACAAATTTAGCAAATTATTTTTGGGAGACTTGAAATCTTCATGACAATATCTACTCCTATTTAATAGCTATACTAAGTTGCTAAGCATAATACATCTCTGCCCCCCCCCCCCAGTTATACAACTGATGTCGTAAGATGCTTACCCGATGCCTGGAAACTGTGAGGATCTGGATGGGGACGAATTTGAGGTCTCTGGGTTTTTAGAGGCTTCCTGGTTCTGGAGTTGTTCTTTCAATAACTTTGGATGGGATAGCACTAACCCCTAACCCTAGAGCAGGGGTAGGCAACCTTGGCTCTTTTAGGACTTGTGGACTTCAACTCCCAGAATTCCGGAGTTGAAGTCCACGAGTCATAAAAGAGCTAAGGTTGCCTACCCCTGCCCTAGAGAAATTTGCGCTCAAGAAACAGTTAGCAACCATGGTTAAGAAGGCCTTTGCACAGATACATCTAATGCATGAGTTGTGCCTATTCCTCACTCAGGAAGCTCTACTCACAGATGCTCAAAGCCTTAGTCACTTCCTGCTTAGATGATTATAAAGTGTTATATGTGGGTCTGCCCTTGAAAAGCTTCTGGAAGCTTCCACTCTACTTTCTGCAGGCCCAATCACTATGTAAAAAATAGAGTCCGAGGTAACTATTTAAACTAAGCGATCCCATTCATTTTGGCTACAGGGCATAATTCATTATCAATTATCTATATGCCTGACTATTTTTTAGGCTTCCCAATGGCTTGACCTAGTGCATGCGCCCATTCAAGCAGCTGATCTAATTTTAGGGTGCAGACTCATGCAAAGATCACTCCACACCAAACCAACAAAAGTGGCACATTAGTTATAGATATTCTTGAACAGTTGCACAGATGTTTTAAATATAGAAATGTATCTATAGTACGAGTACTGTAAAAGACAAATCAAGTAGCCAAGTCAGATGTCTAAGGCTGGACTCAAGAGGTCTCTGAGGGAGAATGACAATTATCAGGGTTCCTTGCAATCAGGATTCTGAACTGCCTATGACGGTTGGTTGTTAGCACTTCTGCCTGATTGGGCAGGTCCAATGAATAGTTTCAAGAAAAGAGTATAAAGTTTAACATTGCTCTAGTATGGAGTATGGCAGGTACAGTCCTCTCCCCCATGCTACTTAACCTCTGGGTAAAACCTCATGCTATTCAACATCTGTATGAAACCACTCATGTATCAATCTTATCATTAGTCTGTTCTTTATAGTCAACTGTACATTATGTTCTTTATACTCAACTGTACAAAATGCCTGCTGCATTTTCCATTTACTCTTTGGTACCAGCAGATGTAGCAGACATTAAGAATATTCACTCATCCAAATTTAGACTAAGTTTTGGTGACAACCATTTTACTATGTATAATTTATTTGGTACGGGTGGAAGTTTTACAGAGAGATCCAAACTTGGAAAAGGGAAAAACTGTTTTACTACTAAGAGGTACTAAAGTTATTAAGAACTATTAAATTAGCTTAAGACTATTAAGAGCTAGTTAGAAATAGAATAGCCCATGTCGTGAAGTCCTTGGTGCGCCATCACTGGAGGTTTTCAAGAAAGGAAGAACAGCCATTTGTCCACGACGGTATGAAAATTCATGCACATGGTACAGGGTAGGACCAGAACATCCCCAAGGTCACTTCCAACCTTATGATTTTACAACTGTATGATTTTATGAAAAATGATATTATTATTATTATTATTATTATTATTATTATTATTATTATTATTATTATTATTATTATTATTATTGAATAATCTGTCTCTTTTATTTACATTTACCGCTTTGTAAACAACAATTTGGATCAAATTACAGAAAGAAAGGAAAATCATTTTATGTAGTTATGAGGAACAAATTAAGTGGTAAAGGAATTCAAAGCTTTACTTTTTGGCATAATTTACAATATGGTTTGCTCAATTGAGCTGTTATAGTGCCTCTTCTTTCAAAAACAGATTGCTATGTCTATCTGTCTGTCTATCTGTAAAGCTCAGAGTTATTTTATGTCCAAGTTCATTCATTATTTTCAGAGCGACAAGGTCCCTGTCAGTAACCCAAGTCAGGCCATGCAGTGAAATGTGACTTCGAAAAGGAACTTCAAGATCATTTTTAAATATGGCTTCCCCCTGTACTTCTTTTGTCTTCTATATAAAATTCACCTGTTTTTTAAGAAGCCGACATCACTTCAAGAAAAGTCAGTTTATACTAATTTGTGAATGATGCAAGTGTTCTTAAAGTTTCCTGATGTTTTCAATCAGTCCTCTGACATTTCAGCAGTAAAGTAGCTATCGGGAAACTCTGGCTGGACACATTTTCTTTAAAAGATCTCTTCTTCACACAGGAAACAAAAGTTGCCAAGTGTCACTGGTAATTCAAAGAAAATAAAAAAGAAATTCTTTTTATGCATGTGTTATTGTTGGCAATCATTTATTATAAACATGCTATCCAGCTATTTTCTCTGGAGTTTTATTTTTAAGTTGCTATAGAAACCACCATATAGCACAAAACATATGTTATTCCTGCAGCAGACATTACCTACCCAAATAAACACAATATGAGCACAAACAATTTGTGGATTCTGGCTGTATCATCTGAAACAGTCTCTAATGTTATCAAACATCTGAAATAGCAAACCATTTTCATGTGATCTACAGGTTCCTCTAAAGCTTTCAGATTCCAATTTTCATGCCATTCCTGGCTTTCTTGCTCTTTAGGGTTTGCTACCAACACATTCCTAAGAGTAAAAGTCTTTTAGAAGTACAGGTAGTCCTCAACTTATGACAATTGGGCCCAAAGTTTATGTTGCTAAGTGAGTCCTTTGTTAAGTGAGTTTTGCTTCATTTTATGACTTTTCTTGCCACAGTTGTTAAGTGAGTCATTTTGGTTGTTTAATTATTAGCACGGTTATTAAGTGAATCTGGCTTCCCCATGACTTTGACTCCTGGACACTGCAACCGTCCTAAGTATGAGTCAGTTGCCAACTGTCTGAATTTTGATCACATGACCATGGGGCTGCTGCAATGGTCGTAAGCGTGAAAAATGTTCATTGGTCACTTTTTTCAGCTCCGTTGTTAACTATGAATGGTCACTAAATGAACTGTTGTAAGTCGAGGACTAATTTACAATTATTTGCACAGAGCAGAGAAGTTCTTCCTCTCTGAAGACATACAGTAACACTGCTAATTTTGTAAAACAGGACTGGAGGCAGGATTAGTGGCTGTAGTGTTCTTCCTTTCTCTACTTAGATCAGTGATGGCAAACCTTTTAGAGACCAAGTGCCCAAACTGAAACCCCAAACCCACTTATGTATCGTCGGGTGCCGGGTGGGCGTGGCCCATTAAGTGGATGTGGTCAATTGGCTGGGTGTGGCCAATTGAGTGGGCGTGGCTGCGGTGGTAACGGCAGACTGGGTGGGACTAAAAAGTTCAATCAATCAATTCTAACTTTGTGAGATCTTTTTTTTTCCCGCGAGAAGTTGAAATTGATTGATTGAGTGAACCTTTTTTTTTCCACATGGCGGTGGAGGACTAAAGTGAAAAGGTTTTATAAAACCCAGCTGAAGGCCTAGGACTGGGGCGATGGCGCGCGTGCCCACAGAGAGGGCTCTGCATGCCACCTGTGGCATGCGTGCCATAGGTTTGCCACCACGGACTTAGATAAACCCTGGATCCAGTCCTTGCAATGCTAGCTAGAAATCCTAGCAAACAGAACAACTTCATACTGTTTTAAAAATAAAGCTTCTTGACATGGGTTCATTAATGCGTCATGGAGCATAACTGTCAACTTCTGAACATAACCAATCTTTGAAAAACCCAAGAATATACTCACACTACTATTTCTGTTCACTATCTGCAGTTTTGAATAGCAGTGATGTAAGCATCTACTAAGGATTTTCAGAGAGGGAAATTTTCCTTCTACTACTTTGTTTAAATAACACTCCATCTTATGTACAAAGTTCAATGGAATAATTACCACTTCACAACAAAAGGTTATATGAATCAACACTAAGAAAATATCTATGGAGATTCTCAGTCATAGTTGTCCCAAAGGTGCTTTTTTCAAAAGGCAACTGGACTTTGTTTTTCCTTGAAGATGTTTCGCTTCTCATCCAGGAAGCTTCTTCAGTTCTGAGGAAGTTTCATGGATAAGAAGCAAAACGTCTTCAAGGAAAAACAATGTCCAGTTGCCTTTTGAAAAAGCAGTTTTGGGACACTAGGAAAATACTACCATTTCACAAAAAAGCAATAAGCCTGGGCTTTACATTTCCATAAAACTAACATAGTGGCAATGTTAGTTCACATGATGTTTATTACTAATTAAAAAAATCCTTCCAGATGACAGCACTGTCACATTGTTTGGCTTATCAATGCTCATCCCACATAAACAGCAAAACCAAATGTTATCATCTAGCGAGCATTTATATTCGATTAATTGTGTGCCATCTAGTGATTGTCAGCTTTTAATGACCATATACTGTAGATAAATTTTCTCCATGAACATTTATAAACATAGTGTAATACACAAGGAGGTAAGATGGACATTACTAATAGATTTTTGCCCAGTATACTGAATGCATGTTGTTACTTTGCTTATTTAATGCATGCTTATTTAAAATCCATTCTAAATAACCTCTCTTTTAAAAATAAATTCAGTCTCTTCATAGTCACTCAAGGTGTCATTTAAAAGGTAAGTGAAAGAAAAAACCAAACACTTTCTTCTTTTCTTTTAGAGTTTAAGAGAACGACGCTCTGCATCATATTTCAGAATAAAATTTCTAACTTAAGCTGCAAGCTACTTTATAACAGATTTGGCAGCCAAAAGGAAAAATGATAGCTAAGATCAAATGACTGCAGCAATCAGACAGGCAGAGAAGAAAATTACGAATAGTCTTTCAAGATGGTAAGGAAATATTTCTTTTTATACTAGGGCAGTGCTGGCCCCATGTGGAGTAGTAATGCAACTGGTTGCACACTCACTGCTGTTGTGAAATGGATAGGCTTGATATGGTTAGACAGGAAGAGATAAGCAAGCTGCAGTGGAATTGACTGTCCACTAGGGCTGCTGTGCCTCTCTTTTAAAAATAACTACAAGCTCAGCTCACCTGCTTTCAGCAGTGGAGAAAAAGCACACTCCAGAAAGCACTGGAAAGAGGCTTTTTCAAAATGGTGGGGCAGAAATTATTTTCTTTTCAGTTTAACAAATATTAAAGAATGCTTTCACAGGTATTAAAAAATATCTTGACAGATCAAACAATAACACATAAAAGGCATGTGCAGTTCAAAGGCTTTAAAAGAACACCGGCACAAGATGTGTTTATGACGGACATCAAACATATTATATGCATTAGTCAGCAAATTTCAAGACATTCTTGCAAGTTTGCGTTTTATGTAAAAACAAAAAAGGGCAGGTTAAGATGTCATAATGTATTGATGTACTTACTTACACGTGCTGTTTCAAGCACTACAGCTTTTTATAATTGACTGATGGAAATTTTGTCATTGGTGCATATTTTATAAATGCCATCAACAATTTTTGGGCAATGTACCCGGAATGCCAATAACTAGTGGCACTATCATAGTCAGTTTATACTATAATCTTTCAACTTTGATTTTCAGATCTTGATACTTTCTGATCTTCCTCTTTGTCTTCTATTCTACTAACCTCTGGTGTTGCCACATCAATCATTCACTCTTTCTTCTTTTCAACCAAAATTAAATCTGGTGTGTCATGAGACAAGACTTTATCAGTTTGTATTCGGAAATCTGGCAAATTTTAACATGGTCATTTTTTTACTTTTTTTTTTTTAATGATACGACACAATTTTTCATTACTGGCACATGATAATTTCTACAGATGTATGTTACAGTGAGTCATTTTGGTGGTTATGTTATGTCATTATTTATAATCAGTTTGACTGATCTTTTTGAATAAGCTACCGTATATGTATTTAATTATTAATTATATATGATATATATTATAATAAAATTATATTATTATAGTTGGTCCCACAATCAGCCAGATGTTTACACTGGATTTTATTAACTGATTGAATCCTTCCCAAGCACTTAGGATTGGCAGATATTGATGTTTCATGATATTACAGATATTGTCGCAGGATGAAAATTGTTCTGAGTAAAGCCGCTTTTTGCAATTGACTGAATAAATTTGTCAAGGCTGATGGTGTTCAAGTGGTGCTCCAGTTGTTTTGGGATTCCACCCAAGGCACCTATTACTCTTGGTACTACCTTTGCTTTCTTTTGCTACGGCCATTCTATTTCTATTTGCAGGTCTTTGTATTTTTCCAGTTCTTTCTCTTCTGTTCTGCTGTCTCCAGGTACTGCCACATGCACTTTATCATTATCATTATATTATTATTATTATTATTATTATTATTATTATTATTATTATTATTATTATTAATAGTAGCAGTAGTATTAGCATCATATTATTATTATTACTATTATCTTTTATTCATTAAACATGAACCTCAGTCAACTGAACATTCAAATTGGCTGGCGCTGATGGTTGACACGAGTTGCTACCAGCATCCTAGGTGTCAACCAGGTATCTCCTTAAAATATAAGATGTTCCGAGTAGCACAGTTTTTTGTAACGTTGCTGGAGTTATTGCGGGAAGCTGCAGTTTCTTGATGTATTTTGCAAAGTTTTTGGACATAGTTCCCAGTTTCCCGATGACAATGGGTACCACTCTTACATATTTCATCCATAATCGCGCAGTTTCGATGGCCAGGTCGTGATATTTCATAATTTTTTCCTGTTCTTTTTCTTCGACTCTGGCATCTCCTGGTACAGCGATATCAATCAGCTGTACGCCTCGGTTCTCTACAACTGTGATATCTGGCGTACTGTGTTCCAAATGGCGATCTGTCTGTATTCGAAAGTCCCACAAGACTACTTATTATTATTATTATTATTATTATTATTATTATTATTATTATTATTATTATTATTGATTTAATCTTCAATTCGATTCACCATCTAGGACTAGTAAAAACTTAACAGTTCAAATCCTAACCATGGACCTAAGAACTGTTAAGGTAACATCTGAGTATATATGCAATTCCAAGTAAGGTGTTTTTTTTGCAAAGTCAGAATATTCAGGTCTGATAAGTTCAAAATTTCCATGTATCTAGGCAACCCTTTGGGGATTGCTCCAAGGGCTCCTATTACTATTGGTACAACCACTGATTTCTTCCTCCACAATCGCTCAACTTCAATTTGCAGATCGCGGTCCAGTATTTCATTATTTTTTCCAGTTGTTTCTCTTCAATTCGTGCATCACCTGGTATTGCAATATCAATGGACCAGACTTTTTTCTTTTCCACAATAGTGATGTCAGCCATGTTGTGGGCCAGATGTCTGTCTGTTTGGATTGCAATTCTACCAAAGACTATTACAGTAAAATGCCAAAACCGAAACCAAAAATCTCAGTAGTGTGATTATATATGATTTTTAAAAGTAGGAAAAGGAAATACTTAAAACTGTCAAGCACTATTAAGTAACCAGGAACATGAGCTTAGTTCAAAGGACTTCAAGTTTATTACATGCTACTTATACACAAGAATACTAACAGTCAAGGCAAACTGGCGCTATATAAGAGTCAACAGAATTCAAGTGGGGCTGGGCTTAGGTCTCTTGTGGGAGCAAAGCGCCTCCACATTAATGACACGTTCGATCCTGCCCTAGGGCTCAGCCTGATCATCTCCTACAGAAACCACTTTTTTATCCTGAAGCAACATTAAGGAAAAAATGTCCACACCACACCTTGCATTAAAAAAAACAAAATATTTGTTGGATAAACAATTCTTTATTATCCTAGGTCAGGGGTGGGGAATCTTGGCTCTTTTATGACTTGTGGACTTCAACTCCCATGGCTGGCTCAGGAATTCTGGGAGTTGAAATCCACAATTCGTAAAAGAGCCAAGGTTCCCCACTCCTGTCCTAGGTTATAAACCATTATCTAAGGAAAAGCAAATGTAATGTAATTTTTTTAGAATAGCTGAAAGGAAGGCCCAATTCATGCATAACGTGAAACTGAAATAAGTGACAGACTCATGCTTTTTTTCTCCTTACCTACTGTATTAGGAAGAGAAAAATAAACCAGTTCCTTATTATGTCTGAAATAAAACAAAAGCGAACAAGGAATATCTGGCAATTCTTAACCAAGCTAAGCTGGTTCCTGAACTAATGCACGGTTAGGAATGCAGACAGCATTCGGTAAAAAGCACTTAGCCAAATTATATGATGCAGTTTTTGTTTACAAATATACTGAACTGAATTCATTTAAAAAGTTTATTTCATAATAAAGTACATTCAAATATCCTATTTTATGAAAAAGCGTCTGAACAATTCTGTATTTTTTGTTTTAAGAACTGAATGGAATAGACTAACAAAATAGATTTAAACACCTCTTGAACAGGGGTTGGAAAAGGCTACATTTTTATTATCAGTTCATGCTGAGCGGAATTTTTTGTTTTTTAACTATGGCAGGCTTAATATTGTGAGTCAACTACTCGAAAGCCACCACAATTGCTTCTGAAAGAGATTGACTCATTTAGTATTGTGAATATTCTATATTAACTCTTGTTCTCATTATTCTGCATTCTTCTCTCTGTAAACTTTGCTTATTGAACCACGGCTGAACTGAACTGAATTGGACTAGCAAAGAGCCAGAGCAGGCGTAAGCTTTCCAGGATGTAATTCTCAGGTATGGTGAGGAAAAATTAATAAAGCTGTTATATAAAAAAAAATCTCAGGCCCTAATTATACTGAAATCAAGGTTCATTTTCTTGAGACTTTTTCTCCCTCCCATGTGATGAAACAGACTTCCCCTATCTCTTTTGGGTAGGAGTGTCTCATTTTAGATATTTTATGATCTTGCCAGAATGAACTCTCAATATGTGAAACAGACACTTGTTGGAAACAGACTGATCAATACACTCCTGCAATAAATTAGGATCAAAATGTGATCTCTGTGTTCCTGATTCGATTACTAACTATGGTTAGTAAAAAAATTTATAGCTCCCAAGTTGAAAAATTAGAAGAGAAATTTCCAACCAATCTCTGGAGCAAAGGAGCTATCAAAAAGTCTTGCAGCAGTATATTTCAGAAGGAAACCGAATAGTTATTGGAGCAGACAAATATCTTTTTGTGTATATGATTTCTTTTAATGGACATGACAGATAAATTAATAGACCAGGCATCTAACCACTCTCTAAAACTAAGACAAAAAAAGGATTTAGAGCAGTGGTGGCGAACCTATGACACGCGTGCCAGAGGGGGCACTCAGAGCCCTCTCTGTGGGCACACGCGCCTCGCTCTTTGGCTAGGTTTTCACAGGAAAAAAACATTTCTCAAGACCCTTCCTAGCCAAAACAAGCCTCTGGAACGAGCACGCCTTGCTCTTTTTAAGAGCAATCCTGTGAAAACTTAGCCAAAGAGCTTGCAGTCTCTGCAAGTTCTCCATTGGGATAAAGTCTTTTAGCTCCTATAGAGCACTTCCAAACGCAGCCAGTCCCTGCATTTGGAAGCGATCCATAGGTGCTGAAACATTTTTTATCCCAACGGAGATCTGGCAGAAGGCTCCGTTTCTCAAGCACCCCATTCCAGGCTTACAGAGCTTGCAGTCTCTGCTGCCAGATCTCCGTTGGGATAAAAAAATGGGGCACGTCAGAAATGGAGCCTTCTGCCAGTTCTCCGTTGGGATAAAAAAATGTTTCCGCACCTATGGAGCGCTTCCAAACGCAGGGAATGGCTGCGTTTGGAAGCGCTCTATAGGAGCTAAAAGACTTTATCCCAACGGAGATCTGGCAGAGACAGCAAGCTCCGTATGCCTGGAATGGGGCACTTGAGAAATGGAGCGCTCCTTTCTGTGCAGTTACACAGGGTGCTTCAAAATGCAAGGAATCCCTGCGTTTGAAATAGCCCCAGCAGAGCACAAACACTCCACAATCCACAATGCCAAACCCTAACCCCCACCACACCCCAGGGCATCCACAATGCCAAATCCTAACTCCCACCCCAGGGCAACCACATTCCTTCACTAACCTCCTTTCCAGCTCCGTTCTCTGTGTGCAGGGCAACAAAAGAAGTTTGTGGGACTAAAAAAAAAAAGATCAATCTTTCAACTTCTTGTGGGAAAAAAAAAATCTCACAAAGTTGGAAGGTTTGGTTGAACTTTTTTTTTAACCAGTAGTCCCACAAGCTTCTTTTGCTACCCTGCGGTGGTAAAGAACAGAGCTAGAAAGGAGGTTAGTGAAGGGAGGCTTTGGGGAAGCGAGGGGAGATGGGGAAGGGTCTGCTCTGGTCTCCGCTGCCTCACTCCGCCAGCATTGGGGCTCAGAGGTTTGTTTTTGCCAGGAAAAAGCCATTTTCCAAGCCCCTTCCTGGTGAAAACAGAGCCAAAGTGCTCCTTGCTCTTATTGAGAGCAATCCTGCAAAAACAAGGATGACAAGGACAGCACAGTTAGTTCTAAAAATGAAATCCGCTTAAAGTGTGGAATTCTGTCAAATAATTTTAAGTCAATGAAAGCACTTGGGATTGCTTTCCTTACTTTGTTTGGATCATCTTATGCTTCTGAGCAGCTGTTTTCAGCTTTGAATTATATCAAATCTGACACCAGAAACAGACTAATAGATGACCTGAGTGCTGCATGTGTTGCTCTCAAACTTACAAAGTATGAGCCAAGGTTAGACAAAATATCAGCATGCATACAACAGCAAAAATCACATTAATTGTTCAAAAGCATGCCAAATGCAAACTTTTACCTTTCAATAAAAAGTTGTTTGTATCATTGAAAGCTTTGTTATGGTGTTTTTCTTTTAGGACAAAAGATGTTAATGTATGAGTTGTTTTTCATAAACTAAAACCTCAGTATTCAGGTTACATTGCCATGTTGGCACCTTGTGATAAATAAGTGGGTTTTCGGTTGCAGTTTGGGTACTCGGTCTCTAAAAGGTTCACCATCACTGATTTAGAGAATTTGAGATGATGGAGCAGACCTGAACATGGACCATAAATCTACAGAGATGATAGATTTGGTAGATTCGGTTTGGTGAAATGGTAAAGGCATCAAGCCAGAAATTGGGAGACTGCAAGTTCTGGTTCAGTCTTAGGCACACAGCTAGCTGGATGACCTTGGGTAGTTATTCTCTCTCTTAGCAGGCAATGATAAACCACTTCTGATATTTGCCAAGAAAACTCCACGGACTTATCCAGGCAATCTCTAGGAATCAACAATGATTCAAAGCCACCAGTATGAATATAAATATATAGAAATAAAATGAATGACAAAGAGTGAAGAACAGATTTCTCAAGTATGAGGATTTCAGCAAAACAGAAACAACAATAATATATCTGATATTGCAAACAACTTTTGCAGTAACACCGTAAAGCAGCTGCTTTCAAGAAAGAAAAAGACTGGAAAGCAAAATAAGTTTTCCATGGAACCCATTAATTGACTAACTGGAGAGCCGCATGAAGAACTGGCCTATTTTGATGCAATTTATCAGCAATCATGAAGAAACAAGTGGAAGATTTCACTACAGGGCCAAAGAGAAAAACTCGAGCATTTAACAACTATCCCAAAGTGTGGGGGGAGGGGTTTGCTTTGAACAAAGTGCTGACAAATCAATGTTTTATTTTTCATGTTTCTAACTTCGGAAGAAATCAATCGACTGCAACCTTGGGAAGAGAAATAGGCACTGACAGAGTTAAATTACAGACTCTAAAAAAGCAAATGGAACAAGTACTGTCTCTGGTTCATTTTTTTGCCAATTATTCTCAAGAGTTAGAACTGGGGTCAATCTTTAACTGATGAAGAATAGGATTTGTCTCTGGCGTGAACATCCCACAATCATCCTTTCGTAGTACCAACCACAATAATTGTCAGGGCAAAGGGTAATGTTTAGAAAACAAGTAACTTAAACATTTGGATTTAGAGACTGCTGAAGCAGTGGTTCAACTTTTAACAGCAGTCAGTTTCTACAGGCCTGCCAGTAGAAAAAGAGTGTTTTCTTTTCTTTGGTATAATTCATTCAAAATGGAAAAGCATTCTGAGAAGTAATAAAGCAAAAAAGATGTGCTCCTTTTCCATGTTCCAAGTAAAAAGAATGACACTGATTAGTGTGATGACTGATACAGTCATTTTTGTTGGGTGTCAATTTTTTTATTTGTACAAAACACAATTTAGGAATAAAATGAATTATAACGCATGTGCATCTTTAATAATAATATTTATATTTTTGTTGAAAAACACCCTAACCCAGTGGTGGCGAACCTATGGCATGGGTGCCAGAGGCGGCACTCAGAGCCCTCTCTGTGGGCACGCGCGCCATCGCCCCAGTCCTAGGCCTTCAGCTGGGTTTTATAAAACCTTTTCGCTTAAGGCCTCTGCCACCGTGTAAAAAAAAAAAGGTTCAATCAATCAGTCAATTTCAACTTCTCATGGGAAAAAAAAAGATCTTGCAAAGTTGGAATTGATTGATTGAACTTTTTAGTCCCACCCAGTCTGCTGTTACCACTGCAGCCACGCCCACCCAATGGGCCACACCCATCTGGCACCCAACGATGCATAAGTGGGTTTTCTAAAAGGTTCTCTAAAAGGTTCGCCATCACTACCCTAACCTTTGAGAGCTGATGATCATTGTTCAAGAGTATCATGGAAGAAATGTTTTTTAAAAAATATTCACAGTAATTAATAGAACTGAAACTGATTAAGCTCTTATGACTTTATAAGCATATGCTTTGTGATACTAAAATCATGATTCAATTTTTAGTGAAAATTAAACTGAAAAATATAACTATTTGTTTCACATGGTTATGTACCATCTAAATTGAAATCTATACCTTACTCCAAATGCTGAAGTATATGTATTCAGGTTACATCAAAAAGCAAGAATGCATTTTTATTCAAAATATTATAAACTTCTTGTGTCTTTCTGAACAGTGTTTTCAATCATTATTTAAATCAAACCTACCTCGGTTCTTATTTTATCTACGAGATTTTAAAAATTGTTCTTTGCTGGCAAAGAATGGCAGGTTCCTTTGAGAAAATTTTTAGTGGACAAAAATACCTGAAACAGTGTATAGTATTGCTAGAGACTGTTTGTAGCTTGCTGAGCTTTGCACAATGGCACACAAAGATTTAGAATAAAATTATTCATCTAATCTTTATTTTTCATTGAATATGTACAAAATCAGTTGACATGCTTAGAAATCAGCTTTTTTTCTGTTCACATCAATACTGCTGCAATTCATTTTTACTTCATATAGCTCCCCTTTGTGGAAAATAAAAAATACTGCAGATTGAATGCGAGGTTTCTTCCTGATGTTATATTAATTGGGTTTACTTCCTCACAATTATATATATGATATTGATACATTTGATGGAAAACATTCATGTCAAATAAAGTTATTAGTCATGAACCAGAAAACTATACCCAATGAGCAGTGAAGCATACAACTATCTATACCCAACAATAAGAAAAAGCAAAGATTTATTCAATTATCCAAAATGTTCAATGTTCACTTAAATGGGTGATGTAATTATATGTATTCTCATGGCAATATGCCTTTAAGAATATGAAGAAAACAACACTTCTACAGGGGAAAAAATGTTGGATCTATTTAAGGCACAGATTATATTCTTTTTACCTCTATAAGCATTTAAGTTGTTCACAATTTACATTAAGGTCATTATATGTTGTATGTATTACAATAGTTACGCCAATCTCTTTTACCGGGTACGCCTGGTGCACCAGTTGCGGCCTTTTCTGAACCGGGATGCCTTGCGCACAGTCACCCATGCTCTTGTCACCTCCCGCCTGGACTACTGTAATGCTCTCTACATGGGGCTTCCCTTGAGGAGCACTCGGAGGCTCCAGTTAGTCCAGAATGCGGCCGCGCGGGCGGTGATGGGAGCGAT
>NW_015386408.1:3145082-3161268 GCF_001527695.2 Protobothrops mucrosquamatus
AGGTGTTGATTATCATCTTTAAAGCGCACCATGGCATTGGACCTGGTTACCTCCGAGACCGCCTTCTGCCACAGATTACCTCCCACCGGCCGATACGCTCCCACAGAGAGGGCCTCCTCAGGGTGCCGTCAACCAGACAGTGTCAGCTGGCGACCCCCAGGGGGAGAGCCTTCTCTGTCGGAGCACCCACCCTCTGGAATGAGCTGCCCCCAGAGATCCGGGTGATTCCGGATCTCCCCTCCTTCCGCCGCGCCCTCAAGACTTGGTTATTTCAGCGGGCAGGACTGGCCTAGGGGTATTTTAAATTGGTTTTAACAAAATTTTTAGTAGAAGCGGCCTATTTAAATATTTATTTTTAATCACTTTTAAATTTTATATTGTATTGTATTATTGTTTTTAAACTGGCTGTAAGCCGCCCTGAGTCCTCCGGGAGAAGGGCGGGGTATAAATTTAATAAAACTAAAACTAAAACTAAACTAGAGGCAAATATTACAGACCAATCAGTAGCAGGGCCTATTTCCCACAGAAAAACCATCCATGTAGTTATTTCAAATACTTAAGATATAATTCTATCAATGTTGTTGAAAGCAGAAAATTGAGTCTTCGTGACAAGGCTACATGGTAGAAAAGATCGGAGAGAAATATGGATCAAACAACACTCTAATCGATACTTGTATCTGTCCTATTTCAATAGTGCCATGTCAAAATACCAGCAGAGAAATTAATGAGAGAGAGATTGAAATATTCCTTTTTGCACTTTAAAAAGATGATTTATTGACCAACAGAGATAGCTAGTTTCAGCCACTTTTTATTTTGAAGAAAGCTCATCTCATTTTAAAATCTCAGTGTTACAAATAACACTCTACAAAGCCTCCTAAAAGTCAATAGCCAATTGACATAGTCTTTCCTTTTTAATTTCATTCATGTAGTTATTTTCAAGTCAATGAAGCTTTTATTGGGAAGAGAGGAAGAAAGTCTTAGCCCAACAAATTCTTTACACAAATTCATTTTGTATTATCAAATGTTGCAATTTATCTCATATTATCCTTGATATAAAGGGAAGGATAATAGCAAAAAATCTGTTAAGATATGATTAAAATATTACATCTACGGTACTCAGTTTTAGGCAAAAAGAACATCACAGTTTATGTCATTCGGATTAAAGTTTGCTTATTTAATTTATATTCCGTCTTTCTAGTTAAATAAAGACTCAAGCCAATAGAACCCAAAAGAAATATAAGAAATATAAGAAATATTAAGCATGGCATAAGTGATGTACAAATACAAAATATATTTCTATTTTCAAAGATTGACATTGGTACCTTATGGCAGTGGTCCCCAACCTTTGCAGCTTGGCGGCCGGATGGGAGGGGAGAGGGGAACCGGGCCGTGCAAACAGTGGACTGGTGTGCATGCACATATGCACACCGCTCAACTTGCGCAAGTTAAGCTGCGCACACATGTGTACATGTGCTGGGCTGCCGCTCGTGCAAGTCAAGCTGCATGTGCACACATACACACAGGGGCTGCAACTTGCACGGCCCAGTTGCAAATAGATAGTGGGCCATGGCCCAGGGCTTGGGGACCCCTGCCTTATAGGCAGTCCTCAATGGTTGGTCACTTAGCAACTGGTAGAAGTTATAACGAACCTGCAGAGCTACTTATGACCCATTTTCAAAATTCTGACATATGCGTGCACATATTCTTCTCTAATTTTCAACATTTTTTGCTAGTTTCCAGCATTTACTTCCAGATTCTGATAAAAAAACACCTATTGAGGGAAACAGATTCACTTAACACTGTTGGTGTTTCCTTAACAACTGCACTAGAAAAGCTATAAAATTGGGTGCAGTTGCAATGTGATGCGCCTAATGACCACAATATAAGATTATTAATTCCCATTCAATTCTGGTTCTAAGTCGAGGACTACCTGTAATTTGTGCCTGGTAACCATCCAGCAATGATTATCATAGTTCTTTGCAAAGATTAAGATCCTAAGTGTCCCATTTTATTCCAACTATCTTAATGATAATCCTATATAATACCAGTGAAATGCAGTTATAGTTACAGTGGACCAGAGAAACAAATCAGTTTCACTGCACACTTTTTGCAATCCCTTTTATCAATCCTTCTAGAAAGTTCCAAAGCTCAGGCACCACAGAGTACAGAACTATGGAAAACTAGAGGTCAACTCAAGTAGTAGGGAGTCAAATATGTGGGGTACTTCGTTTGGCACTGCCCCATCTGAAACTGTTATAAATCCTCAGAGTAGTACCTGCTGAACCCTCCTTACAAAAAAACCCACAAACTTCTCACAATGTCCTTTAAAAAAACCTCTACCTTGCCATGGTTCTGTTCCAACCAGCAGAGTCAAGCTAAGAACTAAAAAAACAATCACAATTTCAACAATGGCATACCCTTATGTATTTTTGTGAGGAAGTCCAGCTACTCTCGAGTAGCTTTGGCTAACATAAAATGAATATTAAAAGTTGGAAACACACATGAAAAATGGCAAAAAAAATGGAACCGTGTACTGTAAATCTGTGATTGTTTAAATCCCCTTGGAAAACATCACAGTGAATTACTGAGTATTAGTGTTTACACTTTCTCCCATAAGAGCTGAATGCTGTCATAAAACTGAAAGTAATTTAACACAAAATAAAAAGCAGCACATGACAGTATTACAAATGCATCCTAGAGCAGCGCTTTTCAACCAGTGGTACGGGTACCACGTGTGGTACATTGGCACCTGGCGGGTGGTACGCGACCATCCTAGAAAAGTGGTAGCGGGGGAGGGGAATGAGCAGTGGCAGCGCTGCACAAGCCTGAGCGAGAGATGGCTGGAGCTGTAGGGCGGTCAGGGCTCAGCGGAAGCGCCAGGATCAGTGCCGCTTTCCAGCTGATTGGCACTTCTTCGGGGCTGTCAGGGCTCAGTGAAAACGCCAGGATATAAATCTAATAAATCATGATTATTAATATGCATTAAGTACTTAAATTAGAAAGCAGGGTTTTCTGTTCTGGCATCCATTCTGTGGAACATTTTCCTCCTAGAAATCAACTTTATTGCCATTCTTATTACAATTAGGCTTACGCTAAAAAAAATTTCATTTACCGCAATATTTGGCATTTTATACTGGTACTGTTCAGCTCTGATCACAGCTACTGGTTTTATTTTATCTGGTTAATTTTGCATAACATCAAACTAAAACTAGTCAACTACATTTAACTTTAACATGATCTTCACAAACTTCAAAAAATTAATTCAATCAAAGGTTTTCTCAATCAATTTTCAGCATTTTTTATAATACAGAAAACCATACACAAAGTTATTTTCACTAGGTTTGCAATCATTTAGATTAAAATGTGGATTAGTTGATATCCATGAACCACTCTGAAAAACTCATTGTGTTCTTCATACTGTTGAGCTGACTAAAGACAGTCATGGATAAGTATACTGTATGAATACAAGAAGTTCTTATATACCAACTGCAGCAATTCCATCACTAGGTGATGTGGTCTGTAAGTGGAATATCACTTGATCACACCCAACGTATGATGTCAATTCCACTATGATCATGAAGCAGAACATCGATGGTCATTAAGCACACCCTCATGTCACCATGACTTGTGATTCTCTCCTGAATTTCCTACTGAGTTTACTTGCCAATCATGTGAACTGCAAAACACTGTGAACATCGACAAAGTACACCAGTTACCAAGTGCCCAAATTGCAATCATGTGATCACATGGATGCTGCAATGGGCATAGGCCCAAGGACTGGTTGTAATCTACTTTTTCAGAGTCACTGTAAGGTCAAAGCAATTGTTAACCAAGCTACCAGATTGTTTGTATGTTTCATTCTATAAAATCTGTTGTAATTTAGCTTTATATGCAAATGGTACATAAATATTATAGTTCCATTTAACCTAAACTTTCCCCATCAGAAAAATATACTTTTTCAGATTTGCTTCATCTTAAAACTTCAACAGAACAACAGGTAGAGTGCCAATGGATAGCGAGTGCAGAAAAAAAAGAATACCTACAAAGTTTTTTCACCTTGTAATATAGGGGTAAACCACCTGCTACCTTCAAGATATTCTGAACCAACTTCCTACAATCTTTAACTATTGTCTTCATTGGTTACCATGATAGGAATTGGATGTTACTAATCTATTGGCATGAATGCATATGGGTGAAGGACCAGGAACATACTGAATAGTTCTATGTCATATATATAAACTGCATAACCTGCAAAATAAATACATCAATAAATGCAGAAATCAGATTGATGGGTTCTGGTTACGCACATAGTATAGATCCTGATTAGTTTACAACTCATGTTAAACACATGTAGTATTGGCTTCTGTACTACATCAGGCAGTCCTCAGCTTATGATCACAATTAAGCCCAAAAATTATGTTGCTAAGGGAAACATTTGTTAAGTGAGTTTGCCCCATTTTATGACCTTTCTTGCTGCAGCTGTTAAGTGAATCATTGCAGTTTGTTAAAGTTAGTAACACAGTTGTTAAGTGAGTCTGGCTTCCCCACTGACTTTGCTTGTCAGAAGGTTGGAAAAGTTGATCACATGATCCCAGGACACTGCAACCATCATAAATATGAACCCATTGTCAAGCATCTGAATTTTGATCATGTGACGATCGGGATGCTGCAATGGCCGTAAGAATGAAAAAGGGTCATAAGTCACTTTTTTGGGTGCCATTGTAACTTTGAACAGTCACTAAATCAGAGATCTCCAACCTTTTGGGCCCCAGGGACTGGTGCCATGAAGAAAGGTTTTCCCATGGACCAGAGGGGGTGTGGTTTTGAATTACTGCCTGCATCCCGAGGATGGAGCTTTGTTTGTTTGTGTGGCCCGCTTGCTGGCACGCTGTGGACCAGTGCCAGTCCACGGACCAGGAGTTGGGGACCCCTGCACTAAATAAACTGTTGTAAGTTGAGGACTACCCTCTACATACTTTCACAACAGGGTGGAAAATGCCCCACTTTCTGATAATTGCTAGTTATAGGATCTGTCTAAAAGAAGGGTGGCGGGAGCCAAAGTTGGCAAGTGTGTGTGTGGGGGGTCGTCCTGATCCCTTGAACCGAAACGACGACAGACAAACATCCCAGAGCAATCTTCAGCATTTACTAAAGGACCGCAGTACCAGTTCCCAAACACCACGGGTGTGATCCAAGCTGTATGTTCTAGTACAGGGCTTTTCAACCAGTGGTACTGGGTACCACCTGTGGTACATTGGCACCTGGCAGGTGGTACACGACCATCCTAGAAAAGTGGTAGTGGGGGAGGAGAATGAGCTGAACCGGTGGCACCGCACAGGCCTGAGCGAGAGATGGCTGGAGCTGTCAGGGCTCAGCGAAAGCGCCAGGATCAATGCCGCTTTGCAGCTGATCGGCGCTTCTTTGGGGCTGTCAGGGCTCAGTGGAAGTGCCAGGATCAGCGCAAGGCTCCAGCTGGAGCTCGGCGTTGATCCTGGTGCTTCTGCTGGCCCTGAAGAAGCACCAATCAGCTCGAATGTTGCAGCATCTCCAGGGTCTTGTGATTTACATTCAGATGCCTGGCAACTGATTCATATTTATGACGGTCACAGTGTCCCAGGGTCATGTGAAATGACCAAAACTGCTGCAACCACCCAGCAGACGTGGGGAATAAAAACCAAACCCCACCCCACCCCACCGCCAATCCTCAACAGAAATGCTCACAACAATGAAAACCTCGGACAGGAGGAAGAGCGCCGCTACGTGGGCAGGCAGGTGTCTTGCTCGGCTGTGGCTTGGGGGGCACTTTTTTCAGTGCCATTGTAACTTCGAACAGTCACTAAGCGAACTGTTGTAAGTCGAGGACTACCTGTACTTTATCACTTTTTTCCTTTTTTTTTTGGGTCATCAAGTTTTTGACACCTTGCTAGGCGACTAGTGGTCCTCGGATATTGCCATACCTTAAAAGTGGTCCAATGGGTGGAAAGGTTGAAAAGCCCTGTTCTAGTATCCCAAATGCATTAGGAAGGAAATGTTTCAAATCAGACGCTTTGCAAGATTTGGACAGAAATGAACGTGCTGGGCAGAAAGGCGGCATATAGGAGTTTTAAAAAGACGAGGGAATGGAAGTAGTGACAAGGACTGGTGGGGGGAAAAAAAACAAGCCACTTTTTCCTCCCCAATTCAGGAAACGGGAGCCCACTTCTCCGGCCCGGCACATTGCAGAGCCGCGCGCCCTCCTCCTCCTCCTCCTCCTCCTCCTTCGCAGACTCACCTTCTCTTCCTCCAGCCAGATCCGTCTCCCGACCCAGGAGCAGAAGCTGGCCGCCCCCCCGCCTGAGACGTCCTGGAGAAGGGGCAGCCCGCCCAGGCCGAGAGGCGAGCCCGCCTTGCCCTACGTCTCCCACGCAGCGCCCGGTTCGCCAACCGAGTCCGACCTCCCCCGCTTCCCCGGGGCCGCTTCCGGAATCAGGCTCCGACGGAGGCAGCCAAGGCGCAGGGGGCTTGCCGGGAAGCCCGGCAGCGTGTTTACAAGATGGCAGCGTCCAGGAGGGCTGAAGTGCTGCGTCTCTATCGGGCCTTGCTGCGAGAAAGTCAGGGGTTCAACGCCTACGGCTATAGGTAGGAAGAGGGCGTCTTGCGAGCGGAGCCTTCGGCGCCCATTTCCTCTTCTGTCCCCATTGAAAGCCATTCCCCATCCACCCCCCGCTTCAGTTAAATGCGCGTAGGGTTTATTTTAGGGTTTATTTTAAATGAATAAAATGATCTGGGCTGCTTGTTATCAAACTCCGAGTGGAAGAGAGGATGGAAATGATTTTATTTCAAGCGTTTTGATTTTTTTTTTTTACTTAAATACTAAGGGAGAGGGGAATAAAAGAAGACTCGTTCGCTAATCAAGAGTTAAAATGGAACTTGATAATTTACAAGGCAACAAGGCAGAAATATAACGCTTAAATTCAACTTACTCTGTCACATTCTTTATTTTGGTGCTTACTGCCTTTGTCCTGTAAGTGTCCTTGGTTTTATAACCTTGTATAATAAAGGAGACATTATTATATATTGTTAATAATTGCGTTGCATCTTAGAAAAACAGGCAATTCTGAGAATACACGGGAAAGGAGACTTTAAAAAGGTGTACAAATTGAATGCAGTACAATGTCTTTACTAGGGTTCCAGATTTGATCTAGAACGCTTCAGAGAACCAGAAGACTGACAAAAGTTTACACTTCCCCCTATCTCCTTGCTGCCATTTAATGGTCATTTAGCATTTTGCCCTCCACATCTGGCAGCCTTACCCAGGAGATGATGATGATGATGATGATGATGGAAGGGATCTTGGAGGTCATCTAGTCCAACCCCCTGCTCAGGCAGGAAACCCTATACCATTTCAGACAAAGGGCTGCCCAGTCTCTTCTTAAAAACTTCCAGTGTTGGAGCATTCACTGCTCCTGGAGGCAGGTTGTTCCACTGGTTAATTGTTCCAACTGTCAGGAAAATTCTCCTTAGTTCTAGGTTGTTTCTCTCTCTGGTTAGTTTCCATCCATTGCTTCTTGTCTTGCCTTCAGGTGCTTTGGAGAATAGCTTGACTCCCTCTTCCTTGTGGCAACCCCTGAGATATTGGAACACTGCTATCATGTCCCCCCTCATCCTTCTCTTCATTAAACTAGACATACCCAATTCCAGCAGCCGTTCCTTATATGTTTTAGCCTCAGTCCCCTAATCATCTTTGTTGCTTTTCTCTGTACTCTTTCTAGAGTCTCAACATCTTTTTTACATTGTGGTGACCAAAACTGGATGCAGTATTCCAAGTGTGGCCTTACCAAGGCATTGTAAAGTGGTATTAACACTTCACGTGATCTTGATTCTATCCCTCTGTTAATGCAGCCCAACACTGTGTTGGCTTTTTTGGCAGCTGCAGCACACTGCTGACTCATATTTAATTGATTGTCCACTAGGACTTCGAGATCCTTCTCATAGTTACTACTATTGAGCAAGTTACCACCTATACTATACCTGTGCATTTGGTTTTCCTTGGCTAAATGTAGAACCTTTTTCACCATTGAATTTCATTTTTTTAGATAGCGCCCAATGTTCAAGTCTGTCAAGATCCTTCTGTATTTTATGCCTATCTTCTGGAGTATTGGCTATTCCTGCCAGCTTGGTGTCATCTGCAAATTTGATGAGTTCCCCATCTATCCCCTCATCCAAATCATTGATGAAGATATTGAAGAGCACTGGGCCCAGAACAGAGACCCGGGGCACCCACTACACAAGGAGCAACGGGTGGAAGCTAACCAAAGAGAGAAGCAACCTAGAACTAAAGAGAAACTTCCTGACACAACAATTAATCAGTGGAACAACCTGCCTCCAGAAGCGGTGAATGCACCAACATTGGAAGTTTTTAAGAAGAAACTGGACAACCATTTGTCCGAAATGGTATAGGGCAGTGATGGCAAACCTTTTAGAGACCGAGTGCCCAAACTGCAACCCAAAACCCACTTATGTATTGTCGGGTGCTGGGTGGTTGCAGCCCATTGGGTGGGCGTGGCCGATTGGGTGAGCGTGGCTGCAGTGGTAACAGCAGACGGGGTGGGACTAAAAAGTTCAATCAAGCAATTCCAACTTTGCGAGATCTTTTTTTTTCCCGCGAGAAGTTGAAATTGATTGATTGAACCTTTTTTTTTTGCACATGGCAGCAGAGGCCTAAAGCGAAAAGGTTTTATAAAACCCAGCTGAAGGCCTAGGACTGGGGCGACGGCGCGCGTGCCCACAGAGAGGGCTCTGAGTGCCGCCTCTGGCACCTGTGCCATAGGTTCGCCACTACTGGTATAGGGTTTCCTGCCTGAACAGGGGGTTGGACTAGATGACCTCCAAGATCCCTTCCAACTTTATCATTATTATTATTATTATTCCCCCCTCTCCAGCCAGCCAGCCAACATCCCCTGACCTACTTCTTGCCTGGCCAGCCGGCCAGCACAAAACCTCACCAGTCTTCTCCTCAGCGACGGCAGCGTAATGGACCTGAGCAAGCTGCTGGCGGCACCGGCCCAAGGCACAGGAGGGAGGGGGAGGCAGGCAGTGCAGCGACTTGGGTACCTCGGCTCTGTCTGAGTTGAAAACGGAGGCGCAGCAGCGGGATTGCTCTCAAACAATAAGAGCCGGGTGCCCCCACCTTATTGAGAGCAATCCCACTGCTGCGCCTCTGCGTTCTTCAACTCGGAGCCAAGGAGCCACTGGTAGCTGCTTGAGCGGCGAGGACGAGCTTTGCTACTGCTGCTGGGCCACATCTGGGCTACACCCTGCCGCTGCCTCCCAAACTATTGTACCAGAGTGGGTATCACTTGGATTTACTAAGCAACTCTAGAAAATAAGAAACAAAAACAACACCTGGAACATTGGAGAAATATAAGCAGGAAGATCTACCATTAAGGATTATTTGCACATCTCAATAATAATATTTAGATTTGCTGCAAGAGCAGGCTCTAATGAGGTGACCAAATTGATGCCTGGAAATGCTGGGATTTCTTTTCACTTGTCAACTTGGAGGAAATATATAAAGTATTTTGGGATATGAACATCACCACTTGTGGGCTGGATACGTGCCTCACTTGGCACTTTCTGGGAGCCAAGGGAAGTGGGGATGGTTGAATCTGGGAGGTAATTAGCATTCCTTTTGGTAGTGGTGGTCTATCAGATGCTTTAAATGAGATTATAATCCACCCTTTCCTGAAGTAGCTTTCTCAGGATTCAATTTCCATCCCTTTTTTCAGGAAGATGGTAACAGAAGGCCAGCCCAGTTACAAATAAGGTGAATTATTAGGATCCCTTTCAATTAGAAATTAGGCATGGGAATGAGACTACTAAATTGTCCTTTGCATGGGGTTTCCTTTAAAGACTACCGTACTCAGAAAATCTAGTTTTGTAAATTGCAGTGGCCTCTATGCTGATGACAGAGAGCCATTACATCAGTTTTATGAATGCTGTACTGATTTCAAGTAAGTTTCTAATTATAATTCAAAATACCAATTTTAGCTTTCAGAGCTCTGGATGGCATGACTTCCAGTTATCTCAAATAACACCTTCAAATATGTTGAATGTTCATTCACCTTGTGTTCATCTGAATATTTGTTTGTATACAGTTTGTATTTAAAGCTTTGAGAAGACAGTGTACTGTATGTCTACATTTTTTCTTTAAAATTTACTTAGGACATATGCCATCAGAAAAATAAGAGATGCCTTTCGAGAAAACAAAAACATCCAGGAATCATCAGAAATAGATACACTAATCAACAAAGCAAAAACTAATCTGGAAATGATACACCGACAGGTAAGCAGTCAATTAATTAAACTCCTTACTTGGTATAGTATTTTTTGGTATATATTTCTTTAGTATAGTTTGTAATTCTAGTCTGTTCCAATCTCTCCGTAAACATAGATTGAATGTATACCTTATCAGTTAACATTAGTATACACATGCTTCTGATTAGAAGATACAAAAGATAAAATAGAAATTTATATTGTTGGCACTTTAAAAACAGCTTATGAGAAAAGGAAAATGGAAAACGTTCCACACACAAACATAAACACATGGTACTTAAGGAGCCTATGAGTCTAACCAATCACTCCCATTGTAGCTAGTGCTCCAAAATGTCGATAGAAATCTTTTCTCAGCTTTACTACCCCTGATCCTTTAATTTAGAAGATACTGAAGTAAGGATTTAAGTGCAAAAAAGATATTTTCTATCACTGCACTCTGATCAATAGGAAGAATTGTTTCTATATCTGTTTTGTATACTGTACTCTAGATGCTGTAATCTTACTTAAATTTCTTAATGCTGGAAAAGTTAGAATCCCACAGAATGGCCAAATTGGTTATTTAGAAATAAACCTTGTTGAATCTTATGATGCCTCTTGCTGAATTAGGAAGGCACAGATTAAAGTCTTTGTAAGTTGATTTGTATTCACTATAGCTCATTAATGACATTGTTCTACAATGCCAAATATGGCCCTAGAAACCATTTACACAATCCATTGATTATGATTGCTAAAAGTGGCAGGTTGTTCTATAAGTTGGAGAAAACTGGAAATTAGGGCCTAAAATAAGCCTATCACCATTTAAAGAAAATCTGCAAAGGTTCCAAACCCAGTCCTGCTCCTAATCTGCCACAGAAGATTTATAAACCTGATGTGAAGGATGTGTGTGCATTCCATTTGTTTTTGTCAATAATTTATTGAGTTTATATCTCACGTTTTCATTTGTTTTATGTTCAAAGTGTCTTATAATAAAAAACAGAAATAGATAAAAGGGAAAAGAAGACATTTAAAGCAACAAATATTAAAATCTTGATTGTCCTCTTTAGAAGGGAACTATATTTGAGGCACTTCATTAAATATGCACATTATTAATTTGTTTATGATCTTTTGAGTTTTACTCATCAATTTGTTTTATAACATAAAAGACATATTAAAACAATGTATACATTATGCATTTTGCTAGTGGCAATAAACTAATTTGAGATCTTCTTCCGAGCATGGATTCTTAACGTAGCCAGAGTATGAGCCAGTCAGGAATAAAAAATTACAGCAAGCCCAGGAATAAACCAAAGAAAGAACTAATAAGCAGAAGGAATAGCCCATTTACAACTCACCCTATTCACTGGATATAAAATGCTGACTGGATTGGAAGGAAAAATTGAAAATCAGCCGAAGTAGAATCAATGTTGTAGAACAGGGGTGTCAAACTCAATTTCATTGAGGGCCACATCAGCATTGCGGTTGCCCTCGGGGGACCGGGGGGCTGCGGCCAGGGTGGGTGCGGCCTACTTGGTGGGCATCGATGGAGTGGGTGTGGCCTACTGGGTGGGCATGGGCAGTTCTACATCATTTGGGTCAAGAGTGCCTGTGGGGGCCTGGGCAGGAGTGGGTCAGATCTGAGGGTCTCTGGCAAAAGGGGGTGAGACCGGGGCAAGCACCAAGGCATGGTCCATTTCTTCATTCCTCATAAAAGGTTACACCTCCCCAGCATGCACCCAGTGGGCGGGGCCGACACAGCAGGGGCTGGTTCCTCACTGTTTCTAGACGGCCTTGTGGAGCTAAGACTGAATGCGTTTCAGCATAGATGGCCACCACAAAACTGTACATTGGCTCCCGACCGGTCTGGGCCAGGGCCAAGGCAGCGGGGGCCATTCCCTCACTGTTTCCAGGATGGCTTCGCGGGCCACATGAAACCACTTCGCGGGCCGCATCTGGCCCCCGGGCTTTGTGTTTGACATGTCTGTTGTAGAAGAATATAACTAGTTGAATGGAATTCTGAATAGGGCCACTAAAGAAAGTAGTATTTTTATATTTATAGACTTACATAGTTTCAATTTCTCATGGAACCTCTTGTGATATCATCTGAAATATTCACTCCACTTTTTATTTCAGAAGAACATTAAAACAGCGAACAAAATTGATAAATAAGTAAAAAATATAACTACAAGTTTGAATTATTTGCATGCTAAAAATAATAGCAGCTAACATACTGTATTGTAAGATTTGCCCTGTGTATTGACAATGCAATTGCATGAATATTGTGGATTGTATTTAAGTTTACTTTGGTAAGTATACATTCAGTAACAAATTATTGTTATGGCTGTGTGGGAATTTTTAAATATAAAAATATTTTCAAAATGATATAATATTATATCCTATTATTTAAGGTTTGTAAATTAATGCCTAAATGCAAACATGACTCCATGACAGTTTTAAGCAAAACTTCTTCATAAGGTTAAAAATAAATTGCTTCATGATATCTAGAGCTATATTAACGCTGCTGTATTTCATGATTGTCTAATTTGTATTAACAAATTTTAAGGATATTCACATTATTTTGAAATGTCATACTTTTTAATTGGCTGTGTATACTTGAACAGTTTGGATAGTGAAGAATATTACAAGTAACTAGGGTTTTTAGAAATACTTAAAGATGAAATATTTATACAGTTTTTAAACAATAGAGCTGAAGCTGATCAAGCATGTGTATTTTGAAGTTTGAGGTTTATTAAAGTTTGAGGTTTATTAAACTTTTAGCTGACTTTCTTTTTCCATGACATGTCAATAAAAATTAAATAATATCCCAGCTGCCTAATAATTTGTTGCTTCTGTGAAATCAAATTTATGTTCTCTTTAAATGCTAATTTATGGTTTAGTCATCAAAATGACCGTTGGCATCTCAGGTTCATAAATAACTACTTGAATCAGTTCTGGGAGGAATTGTGGAAACATGACAGATTACTGTCATTTAGTTCTGTCAATCTTGACAAAAATTTACAAAAGGAGCTTTCAAAAGTTAAAACATCATAAAAGAGCATTCCTGTATACTTTTTAAGTTTTGTAGGTGATTTATTTTGTTACGAAAAGATAAAAAAGCAGAAAACTTTGTCTATAGGAAAGTAGTTGTCAGTTTCTTATATTTTCTGTAAATACATGTTCAAAAGCAGTTAATAGAACACATCGTTCTATTCTATTCTGCGGGGACCTGGTGAGAGAGTGAAAGGCTTGACAGAAATCAAATGGTTCATTTATTTATGTGGAGGAGTCAACAGTCTTGTTTCTTTTTCTGCAAATACCTTTTCTTCAGTCTTAAGCAGTGGTTCTCAACCTATGGGTCGCGACCCCATTTGGGGTCAATCGACCATTTCACGGGGGTCGCCAAGCAAGGCTGTCCGCCATTTTTTTTGTCCGCCATTTTTTCCCCTTTTCCGGCGGGTGCCTTAACTCCCTTGGGCTGGGCCAGCTGGTGGTCGGCCTGCTTCGTCTCTGCCGCTTGCCAGCTACGTCTCGGCCGGCGCAGGGGGCGGAACCACGCATGTGCGGTGCTCCCGGGCAGGGAAAGTTCTCGACTTATGACCGGTTGGGTAGTCCTCGACTTACGACTGGTTTAGTCCTCGACTTACAACCGGTTTAGTCCTCAACTTACGACCGGTTGGGGATCGCGGCATTAAAAAGGTTGAGAACCACTGGTCTTAAGGAAGTGGTATAAATTGTCTCTCAGGCCATATTGGATGTTTGGATATGTGAGGAGTAATACTTAGAGAAGTAATCTATTGCCCTGGTTTTGGAGGTGGCTGGTCCTTTTTGTTGTCTGACAGTAATTTTGGAACTAGGATTTTAGTTATCTTAATCCAACTTTTGTTATCTTCCCATTGGGACACCAGTATAGCAGCCCTTCTTAAGGGTTTTATGCTTCCTTATTATGGACCTCAATTTCTTTCCTCAGCTCCACTTTGTAAATAACAACAGTGGCTAGGTAGTGCTCTTCACTTAAACCCTTCTGTGTTGAATAGCATATTCTAGATTGAAAACAAATCACAGAAGAGCTAGTTGCTTATTAGTATTACTTTATAAAAGCTGTTCCAGGCTTTCACAGCTGATGGAAATGATCGATAGAAGGTGGTATGAGATCTCATTGGCAAAAGTATATAGTACACATAATTCCTATCTCAGATTGATGAGCTGCCTCCTTACTTGTTTCGCTGCCCTTTATATTTATAAGTGAGGTCTTTATTCAGCCTGAGCTGGCCCATTAGTTCAGGGCTTTTCAACCTTTTCACCCATTGTACCACTTTTAGGATATGGCAATATCTGAGTACCACCAGTTGCCTAGCAAGGTGTCGAAAACTTGATGACCCAAAAAAAAAAGGAAAAAAATGATAAAGTACAGGTAGTCCTCGACTTAACAACAGTTCGCTTAGTGACTGTTCGAAGTTACAGTGGCACTGAAAAAAGTGCCCCCCAAGCCACAGCCGAGCAAGACACCTGCCTGCCCACGCGGTGGTACTCTTCCTCCTGTCCAAGTTTTCATTGTGAGCATTTCTGTTGAGGATTGGCAGTGGGGGTGGGATGGGGGGTGTTTGGTTTTTATTCCCCCCGTCTGCTGGGTGGTTGCAGCAGGTTTTGGTCACTTCACATGACCCTGGGACACTGTGACCATCATAAATATGAATCAGTTGCCAAGCATCTGAATGTAAATCACAAGACCCTGGAGATGCTGCAACATTCGAGCTGATCGGTGCTTCTTCAGGGCTCAGCAGAAGCGCCAGGATCAGCACTGAGCTCCACCTGGAGCCTGGCACTGATCCTGGCGCTTCCACTGAGCCCTGACCGCCCTGCAGCTCCAGCCATCTCTCGCTCAGGCTTGTGCGGTGCTGCCACCGGTTCAGCTCATTCCCCTCCCCCGCTACCACTTTTCTAGGATGGTCGCGTACCACCTGCCAGGTGCCAATGTACCACAGGTGGTACCAGTACCACCGGTTGAAAAGCCCTGATCTAGTTGCAGACTATTCAGAACAGGAAGCTTTATCAATGGTAATTCATACCCTTGTTACTTCTTACTTGGGCTACACCATGAGATTGCCCTTGAGGTCTACTCTGGAATTTTATCCTTTATGAAATGTAGTGGTCCTTATGCTGGTACTTGGGAGGCACTTTAACCATCTAGATTTCTGTGGGTGCTTCATTGACCACTGATTGTTTCCAGGTATAGTTCAAGCTCATGGTATACAGGGCCCCAGCATAATGAAGACTGACTTCTGTAGAATAAATTTCTCTGTGCTGGTCAGTTGTTATAGGACAGTGATGGCAAACCTTTTAGAGACCGAGTGCCCAAACTGCAACCCAAAACCCATTTATGCATCGTCGGGTGCCGGGTGGGTGTGGCCATTAGGTGGGTGTGGCCCATTGGGTGGGCATGGCTGCGGTGGTAACGGAAGACTGGGTGGAACTAAAAAGTTCAATCAATTCCAACGTTGCAAGATCTTTTTTTCCCCCGCAAGAAGTTGGAATTGACTGATTGATTGAACCTTTTTTTTTTTTGCACACGGCGGCGGAGGCCTAAAACGAAAAGGTTTTATAAAACCCAGCTGAAGGCCTAGGACTGGGGCGATGGCGCGCGTGCCCACAGAGAGGGCTCTGAGTGCCGCCTCTGGCACCCATGCCATAGGTTCGCCACCACTGTTATAGGAGGTTCTTGATTCTATCTTGTGCAGAGAAGTGAAGAAGCAGATCTTTTTCATGATGATCCCATTACTAGACCTCAGCCACCAGCTCTTTAGATTCATTCCCCTCCTGGCTTGTCAAAGCAGCCCAGGAGATGTCCTGTGAGTAGGGTCTAGCAATGATTGATTCTTTGAGTGAGGGAGTTGTTCCT
>NW_015386408.1:3161368-3167809 GCF_001527695.2 Protobothrops mucrosquamatus
CCGGCTGGCGACCCCCAGGGGGAGGGCCTTCTCGGTTGGAGCCCCCACCCTATGGAACGAACTACCCCCAGAGATCCGGGTGATTCCGGATCTCCCCTCCTTCCGCCGCGCCCTCAAGACATGGCTATTTAAGCTAGCAGGACTGGCCTAAGGGTTATCTTAATTTGGTTTTAAAATAATTTTAATAAGAAAAGGCCAAAAATTAATATTCTATTTTAATTACATTTTAAATTCAGTATTTTTGTATTATGTGCCTGTTTTAAATGGCTGTAAGCCGCCCTGAGTCCGCTGGGAAAAGGGTGGGGTAGAAATCTAATAAATAAATAAATAAATAAAATGGCTTTGCTTCATCCCCTTCTGAAAAAGCCATTGCTAGACCCCACCATACTGAATATTTTTTGCCCATATCCAACTTCTTTTTGGAGAAGGTGTTTGAGAGAGTACTTTCACAACAGCTTCAGATGTCCTTGGATAAAATGATTTATCTGCATCCTTCTCAGTCAAGATTCAGATCTGGGTATGGGATGAAAATAGCACTGGTTGCGCTTTTGGATGATCTCTGGCATGGGCAGGATGGGGGTTGTGTATCCATCTTTACCTTACTCGATCTCTTAGCAGCTTTTAGTACCATCAACCATGGTATCCTTCTGGCTCAGAGGATTGGCGTTGGCAGCACAGTGTTGTGCTGATTTGCCTCCTTTCTTCAGGGTCAATTCCAGTCAGTGAAGATTGGGGAAGAGAGGTCCCATTGTCAGCCCCTATTGTATGAAGTGTCACAGGGTTCAGGGTTCCTCTCCTATTTAACATCCACATAAGGCTGCTGGTGAGTTCAACTGCATCATGAGATAGGTCTCTATCAATATGCTGATGATACTTAGCTATACATCTTTGCCCCCTGATGAATTAAGAAATGCTGTAGACATCCCAGTGGCTGGAGGCTATGTGAGCCTGGATGAAGCACAACAAGCTTCAGCTGAATCCTGACAAGACAGAGTGGGTTTGGGGCCTACTGATTCTAGGACTATGCCATCTTTGGTGCTGGATGGGGTGGCACTGACTCAGACAGACCTGTGTGTAATCTGAGGGTCATTCTAGACCAGGGCTTTTCAACCTTTTCACCCATTATACCACTTTTAGGATGTGGCAACATCCAAGTACCACCAGTCGCCTAGCAAGGTGTCAAAAACTTGATAACCAAAAAAAAGAAAGGGAAAAAGTGATGAAGTACAGGTAGTCCTTGACTTACAACAGTTCACTTAGTGATTGTTCGAAGTTACAATGGTACTGAAAAAAGTGCACGCCACAGCCGAGCAAGACACCTGCCTGCCCACCTGGTGGTGCTCTTCCTCCTGTCCGAGGTTTCCATTGTTGTGAGCATTTCTGTTGAGGATTAGCAGCGGGGGTGGGATGGGGGGTATTTGGTTTTTATTCCCCCCGTCGGCTGGGTGGTTGCAGCAGGTTTTGGTCACTTCACATGACCCTAGGACACTATGATTGTCATAAATATGAATCAGTTGCCAAGCATCTGAATGTAAATCACAAGACCCTGGAGATGCTGCAATATTCCAGCTGATCAGCGCTTTGTCTGGGCTCAGCAGAAGTACCAGGATCAGTGCTGCTTTCTAGCTGATCGGCGCTTCTTCAGGGCTCAGCAGAAGCACCAGGATCAGTGCCGAGCTCCACCTGGAGCCTGGCGCTGATCCTGGCGCTTCCACTGAGCCCTGACAGCCCCGAAGAAGCGCCGATCAGCTGGAAAGCGGCACTGATCCTGGCGCTTCCGCTGAGTCCTGACAGTCCTGCAGCTCCAGCCATCTCTCGCTCAGGCTTGTGCGGTGCTGCCACCGGTTCATCTCATTCCCCTCCCCCGCTACCACTTTTCTAGGATGGTCGCGTACCACCTGCCAGGTGCCAATGTACCACAGGTGGTACCCGTACCACTGGTTGAAAAGCCCTGTTCTAGACTCACAATTCCTTCTCAAAGAGCAAATAGCAGTCTCAACATTCTAAATGTGTTGTTCAGACCAAAGTTAGAGGGCCATGGCCTAGAAGAAGTAGGATGGAAAACTCTGATTTGGGTGAGGCACATTAAGGTTAATATTACTGCAGATAAGACATTGCAAACCAAACTCGTTGGCTTTAAAAGGGGATGGGAGGGAGAGTTGAATACAGGTTGGAAATAGTATGCAGGGGGGCATTGATCTCCTAATCAGTATTAAGGGCAGCAGAATGTTACATCTGCACCAAACTTGTCTCTTAATTCTAAGCATTAAGAAGTATTTCTAAGATGGAGGAATTTTTTTCCTTTGTTCCTGCAATTCAGCCATTAGCAGTTATCAATATATTCCATTCCTCAGAAGAGGAAACATTTAAAAATTCTAGTATCTGAAGTTATTTATTGAAGAGATTTATTATTGAACTTCTGCTGTTACAGCTTGACAATTAAGAAGTATTGACTAATGTAAACACATTATGGATGTCAATTTTAAAAAAGCGGCAAGATTGATTAACATCTCAGAGGAATGCTAACATAAGCCATTAAGAACCATCAATAAGTATTCAGTAGCCACAAAAGATTAGACTGCTAATAGACAACTACCTTCTGTTAAAATTAAAATATTTTAAAATCAAATGCTGAGCATTGCATCTATATTAATTTAATTTTGAAACTTCTACCTTTTCAGTTATAGTTGTTTTATTTATAGGATTGAATTTTAAGCTTAAAATAAGGGTCTTATTATTTACTTAATCTTAGCAGCTAAATAATAAATACTCAGCATTGGAAAACCTAAGATAATCTAACAATTATGTGGATTAAAAAGACTAATTCAACTGCCATGCTTAAAAAGACTACAGGTAAAGTCAAAATAATAGAATGTCAGAGGCAGGAACCACAATTCGATCGAATTTGGGCTGATTTTGTATATTTTCTTAATTGCAACACACAAGCTATTGGCAGTACTTACGATATTCAGTAAATATAAAACTGTTTATTATCTGTTCCTCTCTACTCATATTTTAGCAGATGTTTTGTCTGTATTATGCATTTATGTTATTCAGTTAGTTGACAATATATATGTTAGTTACACGTAAAAAAAGGAGCATCAGCTTCTAGGATAAATGATAATTCATGGACTTAACAAGCCATCATTCAATCAACCAGAAGATTATAAAAAGTTAGCAACTGCTGCCTAGCAGAGCATCTAACAACTCAGTAGCCTAAGAAAAAAATGAGTACCCAGGGCAGTGATCAAGCTGAAAATGAAGATCTGCCCTAAATCTTTTCTCACCTGTTTCTTACAAAAATCCTTCTCTTCCTTCCTTTCCCTTGTATTTTCCCTGGCATTTTATTGCAATTTTTTTTATTACAGCAATATACTTGTGCATGTTTTGAGGGTTTAAAATATAAATATCACTTGTATAATTTTTGCTTTATCGTTTCTATCTGATATGTACAAAGTGTATCCTTATTAATTAAGATATACTTTAGAAATTGTAAAGCTTGTTTGTGGTTTCCCAGCCAAAAAAACAAAACAAAAAACTCTCAACAAAAATGAGGAGATCTGTCACATCAGATAAAAATGCCAAGGAGTTTTTGAAGCAAGAATGCTGACCTATTTTTTTTTTAATTTATTTATGAAAGAAAACAAGAGGAAAGGAATGGAGGCGCTTGGAAGCAAAAAAAAAAAAGGACCCAAGGGTTTCCAGTAGTATAGCAATGGAGATGACCTTTAATATTGAGGCCTTTGGATCAAATTTAAGTTGGCATTAAAATTTTCTAATAAATTCCCTGCTGAATCACTGAGTGTTTTTTTTCTCCCCCTGCCCTCAAAGTTAATTCAGTAAGGTCACAATAAAGCAAGTCCTGTCTGTGCTATTGTAATTGCTCTCAGCAGGCTGGTAATACCAAGGCACTGAATTGCCAGTTAGCGTGCTTTTATTTCTGTCCTCAGCCGGCCCTCCTTAATTCACCCTCTGTTCTCCCTCCCCACCCCATCTTTTGGTCCTCCTTACATTGACAATATTGCTGCCCTTACAGCTGCTGGTCCTCTTTCATTTGTTATGCTTTTTCAATCTGTTCCTTGCATGCTTTCAACTGCAGGAAATTGAAAACAGAGAAGAATAGAATAGATTGTAAAGCCCATAAGTCGTGTAAGGATAAAAAAGTTATCCATGATAGGACTGAGTGTACCCTTAGTTAAGACTCCTGTCACTGCTGCTCCTTAGACACCCCCCTCCTCTCTTTCGAGCGCTTACACCAGGGGGTGTCACCAGTACTGAAAGTTTTCACAATATCCTCCTGTATTTTTCTTACCAAAAATAATAGAAGGTCTTAAAAAAAATTAAAAATGGCCTAATTGAGTATGAGAATTCCAGATTTTTAGGACATTATCTACAGTTCTTGAATCAGTGAAATAAGATAATTATCATACTTTTTTATTTTATTGCAATGTTTGATGATTATTCATTCATTTATTCATCATATTCATATAGCCACCATCTCAGAAATGTGACCCTGGGCATGTGTACAATAAAAACATACCATAAAAAAATTAAAAATATCTTTATTTTTTTGTTAGTGCCAGGAATACAAAAAGCTAGTTTAATTTGTAAATGACATTGATGGAGATGTTCTGTCTTAGAAACCTTCTACAAGGGTTGTTCCTTAAGCTGGCACAATAAGTGGTCCCCAATATGAAAAATAAAAATAATTATTAAAAATAATGTTTGCATACGCAGCTATGGCATGGCAATGATATAAATCAGAGATAAACTCAAATGGTTGAGGACTATAGGATGGTTCACACAGACCTATGCATTATTTCACTTTTTATAACTTCATTCCTCAGTACCTAAGGACTCTTGGCATAATATGTGAACTGACTTTGACACATATCTTTGTATTTGAGGCATTAAGAAAGTGGTTTATACTGAATTCTGATGATCTTCTTTACAGCAGTTAAAGAACTGTTAGTTATCATCTATCCTCCTTCTTTACAGTTACTTCATAATTCCTTTCCTTCCATATTTTATCCTTTCTATTCATCAAATCCACAAGCCACCAGTTTATTTTTTTCCATTTTCAGCAGAATGTCCATAAAGAGTTTCCAGTCACCAATATATGTACTAATTGTTTTCTCCATGATCAAACAAGTTAATTTTGCAATTTCTGCAAATCCGGTTGTCTTCACCAACCATACTTGTGTTGTGGGTATTTTGGGATCTTTCAGTGTGTAATCTCACTGCAGTTACCATGGACAAAATCAGTCCTCCATGAATCTTTTCTATCTGACTATCCATAGGTTCAACAAAAACTATTTAGTTTCAACTGAACAATAATCTTTAACAGTCTCTGTAACACTATATGCATTAATACCCCAGGTTTTCTAGTTTTGCAAGTCTATCATGCATTATAAAATGACCCTATGTATTTTCCACATTTCCAACAAAAATTAAAAGTACCTATCTACATCCAGGAGAAATTCTTCTAGTGCCATATACCAGTGGTACATCATTTTGGGCCCCCCCCCCAAAAAAACCCTCTCTTAAGCTATAGCAGGTATAGATTGCAGTCCTTTCAGCCACCTATTCTCCTTTTGGTCTACATATATATATATATATATATATATATATATATATATATATATATATATATATATATATATATATATATATATATATATATATAATTTGTTTTCTGAGGTTTTCGCGGGTGTTTGTATGTAGGTCTTTGGTCATTCGGGTTCTCTCCCGCGTAAAATTGGAAGTGTCCTGGCGACGTTTCAACGAAGTCACATTCGTCATCTTCAGGCTGGTGTCTTCAGCTTCGTGCTTCTGGGAATATATATATATATATATATATATATATCCAAATTTGCCTTGCCGTCCCCAACGGCAAGGCAAGAGATATTGTAATATATATATATATATATAATATATATATATATATATATATATATATATATATATATATATATATATATATATATATATATAATGCATAATATATATTTCAGTGGTGACATGTTCATCATCTGTATATAATGTGGTCTCAAATTCTGTTTTCTGTAACTCAGTTCCAGTTATCTTTTATCTAGATTAAGTCTTTCTAATAAGTGTGAAGATGAGAACCATTGAAAACTAAATCCTTCTGCAACCAATGGCACATTCGCATTTCTGTGTACGTTTACACCATGCTGAATCATCAAGGATCAAAACACATCTCCTTTACATATATACTTCCTGCTCCCTGCTATGTATCAGCAGCCCTGCCTGAGCTAGCTGACGTGATAGCCGGGGTGGCGGTTGGGACCCCCAGACTTATGGTCTTGGGGGATTTCAACCTTCCATCAGCGGGTGAGACGTCGGCAGTAGCTCAGGAGTTCTTGGCTTCCATGACGGCCTTGGACTTGACCCAATTAATTCAGGCCCCCACTCACACGG
>NW_015386408.1:3171111-3175928 GCF_001527695.2 Protobothrops mucrosquamatus
GGGTGCCGTCGGCCAAGCAGTGTCGGCTGGCGACCCCCAGGGGGAGGGCCTTCTCTGTGGGTGCCCCCACCCTCTGGAACGAACTACCCCCCGAGATCCGGACGATTCCGGACCTCCTATCTTTTCGCCGCGCCCTCAAGACATGGCTTTTTCAACAAGCGGGTCTGGCCTAGGGAGAATTTTAAATAGGGACAATTTTTAATTCGAATCTTAATAACTATACAGCGACAAATATTTGGTTTTTAATTGGTTTTATGGGGGATGGCGTTTGTGTGTTTTAATATGCTGTAAGCCGCCCTGAGTCCTATAGGGAGAAGGGCGGCATATAAGTTTATGTAAATTAAAAAAAAATTAAATTAAATTAAATGTCATAATTAAAATACATATGCATACCAACATTTATTAAATAACTAAAATGCTGCCATATCAAGCTGTTTCCACCCAGGAATAAAAGAAACATATCCATAGTCACATTTAATAAAAGAAACATATCCATAGTCACATTTATCATATGAATAATTACTATTATTCATTAGTAATTCTTCTGCATCTCAAATCAAGATAGTATGCAGTGTGCATGGGGTTATTCTGGCTATTTATATGTAACAGTAATATGGGCTTACTTAAGTGTAATTAGGATTTAGGAGGAGCACATCTTTTTGTTGCTATCTTAATTAAAGTCCATTTGTTCTTGTTTTTCCCCACATAATTCTTTGAAGTACTTTATTTTTTGATTGCCAGTTTCATATATCTGAAGAAGGAAACTGGGAAAGTTTATGCCACAATCAATGTCAGAAAACTCTTGAGCAGTTACGAAATAAGAGTTAATTCCCAAAGTGACCACACCCGAGCTGGGCAGAAAATTGGATATATTGCACATAACTCTTTATTTCAGTCTTTGCCCAAGAGTTACCTAGAGTACTTAAAAGCCTGCAACTGTGAGTTGCTAAAATCTGTCCACCTAAAAGAGATCTGTGAAAAGGAGGAAGCATGTGTGAGTTTGTACTTTATCTTAATGCATTCCCAGAGAAATGCACTGTAGAAGGCAAACTGTATGAGGTCCTTTTGCATAAACCGCACTTAAAACATGACAAAGCCAAAATTTCTATGACCTCCCCCAGATGGTCCTTTAAATTTTGAGACCATAAACCGCTTCCAGTGTAACTAAAAAATTACCTGAACACTGCCCTTTTGCACCTTGCTTTATATAATTACATTTGTTCTCATCCATTGTGGTTAATTAAATTACAGTTCTCAGAAAAACAAAACTGGTTTCCTTTCTATCATCAAACTGAATACACAATTGATTGCTTCCTGGGTTTCTCAAACTATTATTTCTCATCATGTATGAACTGAGAAATTGGAATTTGGTATCCTGATTAATAAAAAGAAATTAATCAATTTCCAGTTGAGGTTGTATGAGAAATTTGAACTTACTAAACCTAGTGCAGTTCGACTGCAATGCATATGAGAAACCTCTTTAAAAGAACATAGCTTTTGAGACCGAGAGGGTTTAATACAGGCCAGGCCAGGTCAGGCCAGTGCATTAAAAGTAAATATTTTATGATACTACTGCACAACAAAATGTCTCACACATTTTTTCACTTACAGATATTCCTCAAATTACAACCACAATTGTACCCAGAAATTGTGCCCAGAAATTCTGTTGATTGGCAAGACAGTTGCTATATTTTACAACCTTACTTTTGCCACAGTTGCTAAGTGAATCATTGCAGTTAAATTAGTAACACATTTGTTAAGTAATCTGGCTTCTGCATTGACGTTGCTTGTCAGAAGGTCACAAAAGGTGATCACATGAACCCAAGACATCATAATTAGATGCCAATTGCCAAGTGTTTGAATGTTGATCACTTGACCACGGGGATGTTACAATGGTTATAAATGCGAAAAATGTTTGTTACTTTTTTAATACTGTTGTAACTTTGGACTGACATTAAACAAATGATTGTTAAGTCGAGGACTACCAGTACTTCAGAAAGCAATTATCTGTTTTAAATTAAAGGAATTGTCAATAATCCCTTATATCTGGCAAATGCAATCCAGATATCTATTCTTTAAAACTTATGCCACTAAGAAGTATGTGGCTTTTTGTTTCACTTGCTTCCTATAGCCGAGTTTGTTTTAATTTTTTAATTTCTTTTCAGTGATACCACAACACTCTAAAGTTCTTGTCACAATACTAAATTAAAGGGCTAATGGACTATTGTAATTGCAAGGCTGCATCAAAATCAATTATAGGGCTCAGACTACAAGCAGCTATTCTAACGCTTCAGTAGCCTCTCTCGTATCCCTAAGTAACCTCATAATTTAATTCAAGACTTTCTCCCCCCTCCATGCACTTCAGAGACTACTAAATAACTAGAAATGGAGCCTCTTGCTTGACAGTTCACTAGTTGGTTTAATGGGCCACGTATGCAGAAATTGTTAATAACTCATCAGTGACTAACAGTTCAAGCAACAGATACCAGGAGTATCTTGACTTGCCTGTGGTTGTGCTGAGATGAATGGCCCTGAATGATTAAACTGTAATTTATCAGTGAACTAAACTGCACAGTGATTATTGCAGGTTCCTGGAAAGTGTAATGGAAGATGGAAAAGTATTAGTGTGTTAAAACAAATGCTTCCTATTTGGTTAAATATATTTGTGGAAAGGAGAGTGAAAGAGGTATACAGAAAAGCCTTTTATTTTTCCTAAGCAGCTGGCTTAAAGATGGCTCGATGTGTGATTAATGTGTTCCTTGTTCACTTACAACTTCATTACAGCCTTTGCAGCTGCTTCTCGATCACTTATAGAATGTGCAATCTCACACACACAAACAGCCTATCGGAATCACACTCAGACTCACGAAATCTGTTATTATAATGATCAAGATTAAAACCACTTTACAAACGGCTTGGGCCCTAAGCCAGGGAAAAATAGAAGACTTAAGGCACCCATATTGCTTCTGAAAATTCCTCAAATATTCACAGGTCTACCACAGGTCTCAAAATCTTTGGCCCTAATTACTTGAGTAAGACTCTAAACTCCAACAGATTTGTAAGAATTGATTCTCAGAATTGCGGTTTTAAGTTGCAATCAAAAGTCAAGGCTCCATATGACTGGAGTTGATTTGAACTATGCCAGATTAGGCATCTTTAGAGATGCTTGTTCCAGAGCAGACGCAAGACTACTGAATGGTCCAGAAGATGGTCCAGAAGATGGTCCAGAAGAAAAAATGTTAAAGTGTTCCAGAAAGCCCAAGAACAGTGAAAAGGTGAAGAGATCAGTACAGGAAGGGAATTCTATCTAGAGGGGGAGAGATACATTCTGGTGTGATCATGTTCCAGACAGAGGAACACCAAGAAAGAAAATGTCCTGTAGGCTTGAGAAATTGCTAGCCAGGTGTACTTAACACCTTAGCTTAATTCTAAATAGGGAAGTGATTATTGGCAAAACTGTGCATTCAGAAAGCCATGAACATAAACTGAACAAGTGTCAAGTAGATACTAGAGCAGTGTTTCTCAACCTTGGCAACTGTACGATGTGTGGACTTCAACTCCCAAAATTCTCCAGCTAGCATTGCTAGCTGGAGAATTCTGGGAGTTGAAGTCCACACATCGTAAAGTTGCCAAGGTTGAGAAACACTGTACTAGAGTTAACCCAGAGATGCTGGCAAAAATAGAGATACATTTCAGCTATGTTCTTCTCCCTTTACAGCAGGCATGTCCAAAGTCCGGCCCGCGGGCCATTTGCGGCCCGCGGCCCGGTTTAATCCGGCCCTCGAACAGCCCTCCCTGCGGTATGTAAATGCGGCCCTCCCACGGCCCTCCGGCAAGTCCCATGAGAGAGAGAGAGAGACAGACAGACAGACAGACAGACAGAGACAGAGGCACTTGCACTTCTGTCTCTCTCTCTCTCTCTCTCTCATGGGACTTGCCCCCTCGCAGGGCTCCTCATTGGCCCTGCGCCCGGGTGCCCCGCCCCCTGGGAGAAGGGCGGCCAGGAAGTCCCTTTCCCGGGCTGGCCCCATCCCAGGCGCACGTGGCTGGGGAGCCATGCGGGGAAGCCCCGGGATCCCCGCTGGGAGCAACCCCCCCGGAGCCTTTGCTGAGTGGGCCAGCCCTCCCGTAAGCCGCAGCCCCGAGAGAGCAGCCCCTGTGATGTCCAGCCGGCGCAACTGTTGGCCAAGCAGCAGCAGAGCTGGAGATGGAAGGTCAGTGGCAGGGGGGAGGGAGGGAGCTCTGAGTCCGCAGAGCACCGCTGCGAAGTGGCTGCGGGGCAGGTGATTCGCCCCCCCCGGCTTACTTGTTCCAGTCTCGGCTGGGGCATCGCTTCCTGGGCCGCTCCCTGGGCAGCCGAACCAGCCACATGTCTCCCCGTGCTGGGCGGCAGTCATGGCTGGTGCAGCGGCCAGCGGGAGCATCGCTCCCCGGGAAGCCGAACCGGCCACATGTCTCCCCAGCCCGGGCCGGACGGCAGTCAGGCAGGCATGAAGCTCGCCTGGCTGCCGCAGGGCTCTCCGCCGCCCGGCCCCACCTCGGCCCCATCGGTGGCACCTTCCTCGGGCACTTTCAGGGAGCTGCCGCTGCTGCCCTCGTTGCTGCAGGAGAAGCGGCAGGGGCGGCGGCCGGGCCAGGGGCGGCGACGGGGACCCCGACGATGCTGCAGTGGCTGCCGCCAGAGCTGCTGCCTCCCGTCCTGCTCCCCCTCCCTGCCCGTTTGGCTGAGGACGCAATGGGGCCGCCGCCACTGGAGCTGCTGCCTCCTGTCCTGTTCCCCCTCCCTGCCCCCCTCCCTGCTTGTTCGGCTGAAGAAG
>NW_015386408.1:3176529-3224358 GCF_001527695.2 Protobothrops mucrosquamatus
AAGGAAAGAGGAAAGAGAAGAAAAGAGGAAAGAAAGGAGAAAGAGAGGAAAAAGAAAGTTAGAGGAAAGAGAGAGAGAAAGAGGAAAGAGAAAGAGAGAGAGGAAAGAGAAAGAGGGGGAGAGGAAAGAGAGAGAGGGGAGAGGAAAGGGAAAGGAAAGAGAGAGAGAGAGAAAGAGGAAAGAGAGGGAGAGGAAAGAGCCATAAAATAATTCATTTGCATTTAATTGTAATGGTTCAAAGAATGTTTGGAAAAATGTTCGGCCCTCCAGCACGTTCACTTCATCCAATCTGGCCCTCTTTGAAAAAAGTTTGGACACCCCTGCTTTACAGCCAAAGAAGGAAGATAAAGCAGGAGGAAAGAATGTTTCACTTCCTTAAGTGTATACTGCATAATTTGCCTTGTATGGCTGAAAACAAAACTAAGAAGTTTGCTTTATAAATGAAAGGGAGAAAAAAAAATAACAGAACTGAATATTTGATCATCTCCTGAGAACCCAAAGCTTTGTGGCAGAGTACATGCTATAAAGCAGACTATTAATGCATTGGAGAATACTGAATATTTTCAAGAAGGGGAATTTGTGCACTAATTAGTTCTTTTATTTTGCCATTATTTTGTCCGAGCAGTCTTCAGATCTCCTCCCTATAGCAATCTGCTGGGTTATTTTTTGTTTTTGTTTTTAATTTGGATTTTTAATTATGTGCCTTTCATTAACCACTGATAAGTAAGCCATTAATGAGATTAGAAAAGAAGATGCCATTGCACTAAAAATTCACATGCATTTTTCTCCACATTTCAGCTACTAGGATGGGATGAGGTATGAGAGGAGTGCCCAGTGGACTTGTCTACTTCCTAATCCAGTTTTACTGAGAAATATATGGTGTTGTTTTCCATGGACCACATCTGCCCTTCTAAGTAATACTGATTAACTTGCCACTCTGTTATAATTATTCTATGTTTTGTCCTATGTATCCATGCTTGGTATAATGAGGGAACAGATAAAAACTGTAGTTATAAAGGGTTTCTAACACATCAGAAAAGTCAGATTTAGGTCATGCAGCTGATTCACCTGCCTAATTTAAATGTCATGGAAATGCCACATTCTGCATTTTTAAAGGAGGAGGATTCTGTGGCATGAAGAAGAGTTATAAGCCTTGTAAAAGCTGGAAATGCATAACACTCACAACGCTGAAGAATGGATGATAAGTACAAACTGTTGACTAGGCTACAGCTGTGTTTGCTTGAAGCTGATAGCCATAAGTATCTAGTACACTGATTATAGATGGGTAGCTTTTTCTGCCCATGTCGTATGCTAAGTTTATAAACATACTAGATAACCTATGTCCCATAGGGTCATTGTTTCAGAGATATTTTCTTATCAAATTCCTCAGTGCCTTCAGTTTCTAAAGTACTGTCTTCACTGGAAAAGTTGGGGTGCTACTTAGAGGTGTATCTGCCTTGAAAATAGCTCATGTTGAACTGTATAGCATAGTTGAACATCAGCACAGGAAATGTTTTATGGCTTGTATTTTGTATTATGTTTTCTATCTTTGTGATGCTTATGTCATAAAATGTTTTATAAAATGTACCAAATTTCAATTCCATGGAAAGCACAAGTCTCATATTCTTGAAGTAAATTAGTTCATTTGAAGTGCCATGGTTCAAAATATGTTGTCCTATGGTCCACCATTTCACCCTGTTAAAGGCTAAAGGAATCATCTAAGTTAGACAGGCACTAAGTTAGCTGGTCTTGGTTTTGTGCTTGTGTTCATGTCTCAAAGGGCAGGGTTATGGAAATAGATTATTCTAGAAAGGATATCCATCACTGGCTTTAGATGAAGCTTGTAACTGGTTTATCTCAGTTTAGTTTGCAACCTATTTAAAGTGCTCACTTTGTGTTAGTAATGCCTCCCCCCCCCATTGCCAAAAAAGCCCCACTGTCTAAGCAGTGAAATGAACATACCCATAAATAAACATAGCCCTCAGATGACTACTGAATAGAGAAAAATATCAGAATGGAATCCTGTCTGATGTTTTCCTCTTGAAAACATCTTTCATCACCTTATGAAAGGAGGGCCTGTATCTTTTTAGTCAGTATCCTTCCTCCCCGAACACACTCAACTTCTTATAAATTTCTCCAATCTTTGAGGAATAGAGAACAAAGCATTGTGTCATCACACAATGTCAGCTCAAAAGTACTTCTGTTCTTTGTTGAGCCCCCCACATGGCTTTTATACTTGCTCTCGGGTTTGTTTCTAAACCGTTGTGAGCACCTAGCACAACTCAGCTCCTTAAGTAACAGTTGGAAATCACTGTGATAAAGCCAAATATTTATTTTCCCTCTTTGATCCACAAATACAACAAGGAATAATGTGATGTACTGTATGTGCATATTCTTTCTTCTTTTCAACTGAGGACAGAAAATGCCCTAGGTTCTGTTGTAGTAATTATTCAGTTGTAAGATTTCTGGGGATTTTTTTTATAATAGGGTACACAATGTGAGATGTAGTATTAATCTTATCCTGTCCCCTATCGGATCCTCATCCTAACTTCACTTCTTCAAACACTGCATTTTCCCCTCTGTAGCTTAGATCTCTTGGATTTCCACTTTGGGTCCAAGAGTCTTTACAAATCAAAGAAAGGATGCCTGCTTTCAAGATATTTTCATGAATGGAAGCTTGGAGAACACTTTGTATCACAGGCTGCCGGAAAGAATTTTGCTGTCTTTGTGCTGCTGCAATTGTTGCATGGATATAAATATATCTCAAATACTGCATGGCTGGTTGATCTTTAATAGGTGGAAGCAACATTGGCTAATAGTTGCCAGTTATTGGCTAAAGAACACATATTTCTCAGCAAATTTGGTCTCACGCATATTTTCCAATACTATAGTTTTCAGTCTAGGTCAGTGATGGCGAACCTTTTAGAAACCGAGTGACCTAAAACCGCCACCACCACCCTCTGCCGCCCACCCCGCTCCCAAAGGGCCACCCACCGCCTCCACGGCCCGCCAATCGCCCAGGCAGCCCAGCAACGCCATGGCAGCCATGCCCTCTGCCCGTGCCCTGCATCATCTGCATGCAACGGGGCACGAGGGCGGAGCCTTGTCCCCACTGCCTGGCTGCTATGTCCTTGGCTGCGCTGCTTCGCATGGGCTGCGCCTGGGGGCGACTCTCCTCTGGGGGGCTACTGGTGAGAGGGCTGTGGGGGAGGTGGGACTGGGGCGATGGCGCGCGTGCCCACAGAGAGAGCTCTGAGTGCCCCCTCTGGCACGCATGCCATAGGTTCACCACCACTGGTCTAGGTGGAAACAAGCCATACCTCTAAATTTTCATTTCCTTGGTTTCCTAGAATTGTTATTTTCTTTCAGCCATAAGTAAGTCAGTATATTAAAGCAATGAATTTACAATATAGCTCAACAAAAGCTAGACTAACAAACAGAAGAAGCTAGAGGTTTACATTCTTCCTGCCAGTTGTACCTCCTTTCTTCTATTTCCTAAATACTGTATAGGAAAGTATATACTAAAATAAAATAGTATATAAATAATATACTAAAAGTGGTGTGCTTCCTTCATTTGTCCTACAGAACAGACTCTAAAACAGTCCATGTAAGGAATTCATCTACATTTATGGATTGGATATGATAGAAAATGCTACTCATGTTTTACTCTGCTGTACCTTCTGTAGGGATTACTGCACCAGAGACATCAAATGTTTCCTGTTTTATCACCAGATCAGAGCATTTCAATGTTTCTCTACTGCTTTTAGACAAAAATGATGTTATTAGCAGAGAATGTTACAAAATGTTATGTGATCACATGTAGAGTGGAACATAGGATAACATAAAGGACATCTTTGTCAACCAGCTATTGAACTGTTACCTAATCACAATTTTTATTTTGTCTTGTTTTAGAGTAATTTTATATTGCAAATGTACATCTGTGGGTTTGGGCAACCAGACACGGCAGGTTGCCTTAATATGCTATTCACCAGTTTTACAGTATGGCTTAGTATTGTTAATCACGTTAACTGATCTATCTGATCTATGTTTATAATAAAATGTTTTCTATGGTACAATTTAACTGATTATAAACTTTATATTCTTGGATGGAGCACACTGCTGTTGTGGCATGTTACAATTAGCTGCATGTTGTGTCATATTAGAGCCAATCTGATCTTCTAGGTATATAGGATGACAACTCCTGCCACTAACAATCAGCATTACCCTTATGAATAATGAGAGCTATACTCCTCTATACTTTAAAATAATAAATTTGGGGATGCTGATATATCATGCTATAATTTGTTTTGTCAAGAGCTTTTGCTTTTCTTTTAGAAAGGAGTGAATCACCAAGACCAGAGATTTACTCTTCTGAGCTTTTGGACTTATGCTAGAGCCCATCTTCAGCTAACCTTTCCTCCTCCTCCTCCTCCTCCTCCTCCTCCTCCTCTTCTTCTTCTTCTTCTTCTTCTTCTTCTTCTTCTTCTTCTTCTTCTTCTTCTTCTTCTTCTTCTTCTTCTTCTATATCCATTATCAGTGGCGATCCTATTTTTATCAGCAGCCGCAGGAAAAAGTGCTGCTGAGTTTTGTCTAAACCAGTCCCTTAGATTTTGAAGCCACGATGTTCTTCTTCTGCCTGGACCTCGTTTGCCTTCATTCTTTCCCTGGAGGATTAAATGGAGTATGCCGTATTTTTCTGGGTGTTGCATCACATATCCAAAATATTCTAACTTTCGTTTTTTAATTGTTTTGATGATTTCCCTTGGCTTTCCCAGGCGGCTTATCACCTCCTCATTTCTGATCTTGTCAACCCAGCTTATACGTAACAGCCGCCTGTAAATCCACATTTCAAATGCTTCTAGTCTCTTCAGGTGGCCTTCTGTCAGAGACCAACTCTCTACTCCATAGTGGAATAAATACCTTTACCATTTATTTTTTGCTATGAGCAAAGTTATGCAAAATGCATATAATGGGAAGAATGTTGAAGGAAGCTATTTTAACTGGAGAGATAGCATTCCTTCCTATTGACTCTCAGTTAAATATTTTGTGAATTAATTTAATCCCTCATAAAGCAGCATAGAAGAGTGCTGGTATACTGGATTTAATCTCCATCAGATGAATTATGTGCTGGAGTTTTACTTTATGCTTCGATTTTTAAAAAAAAATAAATCTATCCATGGCTGGCAGTGCAATTGTTGAAATAATTTTGGAAAGATGCTTTGGAGCATGCAGGGGCACAAAGCACATTCTCTGTCCACAACTCTTTAAAACAACTGTACGTTATCCTGGGATTGTGCACTTTTCTTGTGATCTGCCATATTCTACCAGAAAAGTTGCTGCTGATTGAAAGAGTTGCGGACAAGTATTGCATCTGCTAGTCTTATGTGCTCCAGGCCTTTTTTGGAAATTGAATCCAATGCCTGGCTCTAATCCACAATATCGTGGATTTGAATCTTCTGTAATTTATTGTAGGTCTTCATCAGAGGCTGCACATATTACAAACCAAAAGAGAGTTTTCAGCTGCTGGCTTTTCTGGCAGCATATGTTTGCCCTGTTTGCTTGTTTTTTTCTTTTCTAACCTTGCACAGATGTCCTTTTCAAGCCCTATCAACTCACAGACACCTGCAAACTTTTTTGCTGCTGTAATAAACAAATGTATTGCTTAAAAATCTGACTCTGGATAAAAAAAATTTGTATATAATTGTGTGAATGCTACCCTATAACAGTGCTTGAAGATAAGGTGAGACCATCTTTCCAAAGACTTTAGCTCAGTGGTTCTCAACCTTTTTAATGCCGCGACCCCCAACCGGTCATAAGTCGAGGACTAAACTGGTCGTAAGTCGAGGACTAAACCGGTCGTAAGTCGAGGACTACCCAACCGGTCATATGTCGAGGACTTTCCCTGCCCGGAAGCGCCGCACATGCGTGGTTCCGCCCCCTGCGCCGGCCGAGGCATAGCTGGCAAGCGGCAGAGACGGAGCAGGCCGACCACCAGCTGGCCCAGCCCAAGGGAGGTAAGGCACCCGCCGGAAAAGGGAAAAAAAATGGCGGACAGCCTTGCTTGGCGACCCCCGTGAAATGGTCGATCGACCCCAAATGGGGTCGCGACCCATAGGTTGAGAACCGCTGCTTTAGCTCAACTGAAAGTGAATATTGTAACACAACAGTAATCCTAAACTTTCCAGTAAAGTGATCATGACAAGTGATCTTAAGTGTTTCATCTGAAAAAAAAAAAAGAATAATGGAAAATTCTAGAATGTCCTACTGGAGCCAAAGCTCAGAACTAAATCCAGTTTAGATGCCATAGGGTGATTTGAAATGGGCTGTGCTTGCAAGAAACCCATCGAATATCACACAGCTGAAAAGGTTCTGCAGGAAAATGTAGGAAAAAAATTCTTCTTAGTTGAGGTCAGACTGGTAGACAAGTTACAAGAAACACCTACTTTTGTGGTTGTTTTTGCCAAAGGAGAAAAACAAACAAAAAAACAAAAACCCCAGTAATATAACTGCAATTTTTTTGCCGAATAAATGATTACAAAGTCAATTTTCATAAAGGTTTTTTGTCAATTACAGATAGTCTATGACGGGTAGGCAACCTCGGCTCTTTTATGACTCATGGACTTCCATGAGTGTTCAAAATTACAACGGCACTGAAAAAAGTGACTTACGACTGTTTTTCACGCTTAAACCATTGCACTCTCCCTGTGGTCACATGATCAAAATTCAGATGCTTGGCAACTGACTCATATTTATGACCTTTTGTGACCCTCTGACAAGGAAAGTTCATGGGGAAGACAGATTCCCTTAACAAACGTGTTACTAATTTAACAACTGCAGTGATGTACTTAACAACTGGGGCAAGAAAGGTCATAAAGTGGGGCAAAACTCACTTAACAACTGTCTCACTTAGCAACATAAATTATGGGCTCAATTGTGGTCATGTCAAGGACTACCTATACATCAGCTTTAGTTTTCTGAGCAGTTTGAGAGGTCCTCAAAAAGGAAAAAACTTTACAAGGCCGTGCCTACCTTTTCCCATGAATATATATTCATTGTGATGATTAATTGATACACAAAATGTTATTAAGATGTTTCCTATAAGAATTTTAAATTGTCTACAACTTTTACAAATATTTTTTTTTCCTGCCCAAGAGGGTATAACATTTTATGAATGTTGAGTATAAGCAACATGTCGTCTGTAGGGGGGAAAAATCACATGTAAAAGTCCCATTGTTTTGTAAACGTTTCAGTTAATTTTAAAATCTCACAGAAAAACCAAAGTTACATTTTACTGTAGTTCAAATGGCTGGCGCCTTTATATTTCAATGTCCTTCTAAATAAGCTACTGGCAAAACAATTCCATCAGTATTTGTATTGATAAAAATTGTGTTCCCCTGAAATCCAATATAAATATATTTAACATATATGTTATTTAGTATAATGTATCTTTTTAAGATCAAAATAGTTTAACTTGGACCAAATTATATCTATGCCACATTCTCGTGTGCCATAGATATTGGTAGTCTGTGACCACACTTGATGGATGAACTATGGGGCTTCAGTTATAGTCAGGGGATAGATAACATGGATAACATAGGTCCCCAACCTATGGACCACGGCCCACTACTGGGCCATAGCCTCTTGGTCACCGGGCCGTGTGAGTAGCTGGGCAGTGCACGCGCATGTATGCACGTGCTCACCCCCCTCATGCCACCATTGCCATTAGTGTTGCTTAGGCGGCAGCAGCACCGCTAATATCGCACGGGCAGCGGCAGTGCCGCAAGCAGCAGGAGGTGCAAGCCTTGGGGCAGCGGTGCGATTCTCGTGCCAGTAACAGCATTGCCGTGAGCCTGGGGCCGGCATCGCTGAGTGCCTCATGCTCATGCTCACAGCCCCACTTGCTTGGTGCGCATGCTTGTGGCCTGTTTGTGCGTGTGCACGCACATGTGGCCACATTCACATTTGCGCATGCACGCAGAAGGCGCCTGCCCCTCCCTGTCCCACCGGGCCACCAACCCAGAAAGGTTGGGGACCCCTGATCTATTGGCAGTTTTCAATTCCAGTTATCCTATTCATCCCTGTGTTAGCAATGGCAAGAGATTGTGTGAGTTGCAGATGAAAACATTAAGCTATGTGATGAAGAAATATTGAGTAGGGAATGCAAATTGTTTCCAGGTCTATAATTTTCTGGGCTACATAGATCAATGTTATGACACTGAGTTTTGATTCATACTTGTTTTCACATATGGCATGAAGTCACAGACTACCAAAATCACAGTCTGGGCAAAGCCCCATGGATTGCAGTGCATCAGTTTTTATCATGGCTTGAGGTACGCCAGTGTTTCTTAAAGTGTGGTCCTAGGAATCCTGGGAGGAGTCTCCAAGACCTACTCAGGAGTCTGCAAAGACAGAATTATTTGCCAGTCTATGTTGAAAAATATTGCAGTATTAAAATCTCATCAAACGAATATGAGAAGAGGCTGCAGCCATAAATGTGTCCGTTTTAATCCTTAATATGGTAAATGTTGATAAATGTAGCCCATACAAACAACAGCTCTTTTGGGGTCCTCCATAATTTTTAAAACAGAGAGAGAGAAAAAGTTTAAGAAATACTGTTCCACATAAACACATCTACGTGTGCTTTCCATCTGTCTCTTAGATGGGAGGAGAATATGCCACTTTCTAACTACTATTCCAACTGTGGTCCTGTTATTACATCTCTGTGTTGAGGCTGATCAAGTTGCTGCCTACACAAAATGCAGTCTTTGACTTCCAGTTTTGCTGGGCATGTGGATAGGCATTGCATAGGCTCATAGTGCTTTCTATGCCAAAATCACTTATGCATCAACTAATCATATTGAGCCTATGGCTTCATCGTTTTGACAGGAATAAATTCCTTTAAAACGTTGTTAAGCATACTTAAATGAAGTTTAATGGTAGGACATTTAGACTGATTGTAACACATCTCTTCTGTAAATCTGGAGAACACATAAACTGTTTTGTTTTGGAATAATGCTATAACAGGAAGATTCGGATTCTTTTATGTGTTCGGTGACCTTATCTTTGACAAACCATCCAATTAATAACTCTTTAATGGAGTTTGTATTTTTAATTAGTATTCCCTATAATACTTGAATTAACAATGAATATTACTTATTAAAATAATTTACATTCCAGTCTGGAGCAGGTTAATTGCAATAATGAAAAGAGCCTCCTGCCCGTCCTTTAAGGGACGGGCATGCTAATGTGACTGTTTCGAAAGTTCTGCTTGGAAAATGTTTAATCCGTTGTTTTTTAAAAGCACATTAAATGTGACCTTCCTTAAAAATTAATACACCTCATTTATTTTTAAGGGGAGGGAAAGATAGGAGAAGCAGCATGCTTTGATTTTTTAAAACAAATCCTGTTGGGCTGGTATAGGTGGAATGTTCTTGCTAATTGAACTGTGTGTCCACATCTAAATTCCTTGGTTCTCCCTAGCCTTCCCTCAACAGCTTGAATGCTTTTGCAAAGTCTGCCTTCATGTAGCTGTCCTAGCAGTAATCCCAGTGCCCATCTCAATTATTGTTTAAAATGGGCATATAATCATGGTTCAAGAAATGACTGTAGGAGAAGAGTAGGCAGAGCTGGGGGGGCAGAGTAGAATGTCATTAGTTTAGAAACCTTGCGTTGCCACAAGCGATCCAAGCCTGCCCCCCCCTCTTGAATTCTGTTGACCCTTGTCTAATGCCAATTTAGTACTGACAATTAGTTGACCAGATTTTTGTGTATAAACTTCAATAAATCGTTTATGCTGCAATTAACACAAATTGTCCTGATTTTTTGTGCCTGACAACGACCCTATTGGCTACCTTCATCATGGCCAAGGATACTGAAGTTAGCCCAGGCTGAGTTGCATGCATGAGTAATTATCAGAAGGGCTTCCAAGTCAAGGAAGGTGTGCAGGTAGCACACAAGTTTATTCTGTGCAAAAGCCCTCCTGGCCACAGTTGCTATCTGCTCTTTGAGCAGCTTCAAGGCCAGAAGGGCCTCCAAGTTGAGCATCAGTCTAGAAAGAAAGAGGGCTACCGCATCCAAGACCAGCAATGGAAACATCATCAACCATATCTCAGATGCAACTACAGTTCTATAAAGATTGTTGCTTAAAATGTTAAATCCCCATATCTTTTATTTCTTCCAGATATTTTTTGAAGGAATAAATCTTAGTTCAAGGAAACTAAGATTAATAGTAATAATAATAATAATAATAATAATAATAATAAGAAGAAGAAGAAGAAGAAGAAGAAGAAGAAGAAGAAGAAGAAGAAGAAGAAGAAGAAGAAGAAGAAGAAGAAGAAGAAGAAGAAGAAGAAGAAGTAGTAGTAGTAGTAGTAGTAGTAGTAGTAGTAGTAGTAGTAGTAGTAGTAGTAGTGGAATGTTCTCAGCCTTGAGTTATTTATACAAATAATAAAGGCAAGATAAAAATTTAATAAATAAACTTCTATGTTGTGCTGTAGCACTATTGCCTGTGGAATGAGATAGGAAGGCCTGCCTCCAAAAGCGGTGAATGCTCCAACACTGGAAGTTTTTAAGAAGAGACTGGACAGCCATCTGTCCGAAATGGTGTAGGGTTTCCTGCCTGAGCAGAGGGTTGGACTCGATGACCTCCAAGGTCCCTTCCAACTTTATTATTATTATTGTGCATACATCTGGGTTTTCCTCAACGGTTATGCTGTCACACACAATGTCAGACAGAATTGTTGTTATTTTTAATGTATCCTTGCGCAAGTTCTTTGACATTTGATGCAATTCTCCAAATTTGTCACTAGATGCTAATGTCCAGATCAAGATATATTGTCTTCTAAGTGACCTCTACAAATATTCATATGTGGTTTCTTAGTTACTATATTGCACGGAGATAAAGAAATATATTAGACTAACATATAAATTAGGTGGACTCTTTTGGGCAGCCTTTAGAACAGGGGTCTTCAAACTTGGCCCTTTTATGACTTGTGGACTTCAACTCCCAGAATTCCTCAGCCAGGCATCCTTAAAATCTACATCTGGAAGTGGTTAATGGGTTAAGAGTAATGATCCACCCCTGTACTGTTCATCTTGTTGGTTTTTAGTCTTTATTCAATTCTTACTAATTTTAATTGTAATTTCAATCCTTTTGTCATTTTGTAAACTGCCGAGAGTTGTTTCAACAGTGAGATGGGCAGTATATAAATTTAATATATAATTAAACTTCAGAATAAAGAAAACAGTGATATGATAGAATATTATTCAATTGTGCATACTTCTCTTCCCAATTACATATATCTGCATGCATTTTAAATAAATTCAAGATCCTTATTTAAAAGTGTAGGTATACAAAGCATAAATACTGTATGCAAATATATCCATCAATTTCTTGGAGTCACTCAGAATAACAATATCCACATATAACAATCACTGAAAAATGTCAGTTTTCAAAATCGTGTAACTTCTCAGCCCCAGATAATCATACAAATTCATCAGCTCCATGTTCCCTTCAGAACTGGTTGTGTTGAAAGCCTAACCAAATTCAACTAGGAATGGCTCCCTTATATGTAATATATCACACAGAAAAACACATTAAAGGCATTAGAATTATAGTTTTTGAAGAAAAAAGAAACTGTACAAAAATAAAATAATCTAAATAGAAAAGAATAATAATCATAGAAGTTTAAAGTATACTATAATTTTTTTTAGCAGTTGGGGTAATTGGGAAAAAATAAAAGAGAAGAGAAAAAAGAATATAAAGGGAAGGGTGTTTTGAATGCTTTTTTTTATAAACACAATTTTTCCCCATTTTAATTTTTTCCACATTTTTCTTAATCATATTGAAGCTCATATTTTGAATTCTCATTTCAACCTTCACCTATGCAAATGCAATAATAATACTGTATTAGTTTTTAAAAGGTCAATAACATAGATGAGTTAGGAAGTACAAAAATGGTTTGTTGGCTTGAGATTGAAATAGCTGAATGTAATTTCCTTGGGGGAAAAAAACAGTGGCAAGTCAATGCTAACTTCGAAATTCCTTGACACACGGGGTCTGTAGCAAGCCCCTCTTGCTGGAGTGAGTGGAACAGACCAATCCTACTTGTAATGAGGCATCTCCTCAGATACCCTGAACCTTTAATCCAGCGGTTCTCAACCTATGGGTCGCGACCCCATTTGGGGTCGATCGACCATTTCATGGGGGTCGCCAAGCAAGGCTGTCCGCCATTTTTTTCCCCTTTTCCGACGGGTGCCTTACCTCCCTTGGGCTGGGCCAGCTGGTGGTCGGCCTGCTCCGTCTCTGCCGCTTGCCAGCTACGCCTCAGCCGGTGCAGGGGGCGGAACCATGCATGCGCGGCGCTCCCGGGCAGGTAAAGTCCTCAACTTACGACCGGTTGGGTAGTCCTCGACTTACGACCGGTTTAGTCCTCGACTTATGACCGGTTTAGTCCTCGACTTACGACCGGTTTAGTCCTCGACTTACGACCGGTTTAGTCCTCGACGTACGACCGGTTGGGGGTCGCGGCATTAAAAAGGTTGAGAACCACTGCTTTAATCACAGTAAAGTTAGCCAATTTAGCCTCAGTATGGATACTGTTTGGAATAAAGCCCTACTTTTATATTTAAGTCATGCATAATTAATCTAAACTTATGCTTTTATTTTTTGTATTACATTTTTAGTTAACTTAAACCATTAGAAAGCTTTTGGGTAGGATTCATAGACCCTCTACCTCTGTTTTTTCTTATAGTAACCTTATGAGTTTGGTTTAATAGAAAAGACTGCTAAGTAGTAATGTCTATCAGCCAGCTGTCATTGTTAAATTTATATTAGGCCTTCTGGGTTCTGTTCAGAATTCATTCATTCATTCATTCATTCAATTTCTATAGTGTAGAATACAATATATTGATTGCTATATTGGCAACGTTTAAAGAGAGACTGTGAAAAAGGAACAGACTACCAGTGTCCGCCAATAGTAATAAAATAAATATTATTCCCTATATACGGTAGAAAATGGACCTGAATTATCTGTCTACAGTGTCTAAAACAAAATAGTTATCACTAGGATTATAAGACTGTCATTCTAAAATCCAATTAGAAAACCACTAATTGGATTCTAGTCTTTCAAGAATGTAGTTCTAATCATTTTTCTACAGCACAAATGTTTCATAATATACATAAGCTGTGCATTCGTTGAGCATATGTTTCATAATGGATATAACTATAAATGTATGTTAAAGGCATTTCTGTGTTCAGTTTACAAAGAAAATTTGGAATTGCTATGAAAGTGAAACACTGCCATCTATTGGCTGATATACTTTTTTTCTTTAAGTTGTATGAAGTTAAAATAAGGTTACAAGGATGAACATAAATTATTTGAATTGCTTAACCACATTTTAAAAATGTGATCTGTGTAGGTTGAAAACTCAGTGTTCGGAGGTGTTTCATAGTACCCAAGAAAGGTATTCATTAATAATTAGAATATTAGCTACACAAGTCACAAAACCATGCAGGGAGTTCGGTCTGACATCAGTTTATTGCTGGATAACAGGGAAGTGGCTAAATGTTTGATTCTTTCCTGCATAGAAGAAGGGATATTGAGAGTGAAGCCACTAATTAAATAGTTCTTCCCTAAATGGTTGTGATATGGTTATTTGCAACTGATGCATACAAAATAATGCCTTCTTTACTCTTATGTCCTAAATTAGTTATCATCTTGTATCGATAGAGTCAGGCAAATATCAGTAGAAAAAATATCCTCGTTTTTAGTATGCTTGAAACATTCTTGAAGCATATCTATGTTGCAATAAACAGCATAATAATAATAGATATAATTAATAATAGATATTGATTATGCATGTTTGCAGTTCTTGGGTTAAAAACAGATGGTAATTCATAATTAACAATGTGCGAAATCAGACATGTCAAACACAAGGCCCAGGGGCTGGATGCAGCCTGCAAAGTGGTTTCATGTGGCCCGCGAAGCCATCCTGGAAACAGTGAGGGAACGGCCCCCGCTGCCCTGGCCCAGGCCAGCCAGGAGCCAGTGTACAAATTTGTGGTGGCCATCTTGGCACTTGCCCCGGTGGACCATGCCTTGGCACTTGCCCCAGTCCCACCCCCTTCTGCCAGAGACCCTCAGATCTGTCCCACTCCTGCCCAGGCCCCATAGGCACCCTTGACGTGAATAATGTAGAACTGGCCACGCCCACCCAATAGCCACACCCACTCCATCCACGCCCACCCAGTAGGCTGCACCCACTCTGGCCACACCCACCCGGCTGCCCCAGGGCAACCGCAATACTGATGCAGCCCTCAGTGAAATTGAGTTTGACACCCCTGTGCTAAATAATCTAGCAATGTCTTGTGGACTTCTCAGAGGCTGAGAAAAAGGATGGCGGTTTGCCATTTCAGAAATTTGTTGATTCTTCCTCGGTTAGAAAATTAGGTAGCCACATATCCACTGCAACAACAGACAATTAGCAAGAGAATCAAGGAACCCCTGGCTTAAATAAATTTAGAAATGAAGCGTAGGTAAATGGGAAGCATACCTTCATAAATGGAAGCTTACCATCTACTGCTTTTGTTTTGCAGTTCTGTGTGACTTCAGAAAACCTGCTTCTAGGAACCGGGAGACACTTGGGATCCCAGTTTAAGGCTACAAATTGATGGGGAGGTTGCAGAAATTATATGGACAAAGGAACAACTTAGAATTCAAGCCTTTAAGTGAGCTTCTGTTTGCATCAGAGAGATTTCAATTCTAGAGAATTTTTATGTCTCTGGAGGATGAGAAAAATGGGGTTGCAAGCTACACATGACCTTTTGAATGTCAGCAAGATAAAAAGTTAATGGTCACAGAAGGTCCAGACGCTTATATTTACTCACGCTATATGAAGTTTGGAAAAACAGCAGAAACTGTTTTTTAAAAAAAGTAAGCTAGCTCTCTGAAATACAGACAGTAAACTATTTCTTGGCTAAAATGATTTGGGACAAGCACTCCACACGTTCTTCTCACCTATTCCAGTGTGTGATTACAAGGATGTGAATTTAAATCACTGATAACAAAAAAGCAAATCACTGATAACTAAAAGCATGTAAGATAAAGAACATTTGTAGAAGTTTTTTCTACCACGTCCTACCATGTGCATGGAATTACATTCCCTACCTGACCTGATGGGAACTGGTTGACTGACTTCCAAATGGCCATGTACCTTCTGCAGCTCAAGAGCATCTTAAAGACTTAAAGAGCAGATAGACTTTGTGTTATTGTTTCAGTATGAAAATAAGCATTACTATAAACTAGCAGATTAAGACAGATGTACTTTATTAAAGATAAAGGGCCAATCAAACTATTGGGAATTCTATATTTAAATGTGTCTTGTCAAACCAATGCTTATAGTATAATCTTACTTATTTTGATTCAGAAGCTGAATACTACTCTTAAAAATGAATTTATCCACAAACAAGGTCTGTGCTGAAATTGCATTGAACTCACCAGAACTTATTTTGAAATATGCATGGGTCTAGGATTTGAATTTAAAAAATTGATGGGTTGTGGATTGTGTCTATGAAGGGAGAAGTGGCATGATGGACTACAGTGAAGTTGAAGGTTCCCAAAAAGGAGGGAGCACATTCCAAGGATGGGTTGAGACAAAGAGACAACAGTCCAAAACTGAATCAGAGAAAGAGGAAGAGATTTAGGATAGCGACAACCTAGAATCTGCCAGGGTATATTTATTAGGATTAGAGTAGTAGAAGTTTAGTCTGGCAAGATTCTGTCTATACAGTAAAAGCCAACAGTCCCCAACTTTTCCTGCTCTGTGGACCAGGAGTGGTGGGGGCAGAGGGGTTGGTATTGCGCATGCGCCCACTGTTTTCACAAATGGAGCCCACTTGCACACTCGCCCACTGCTTACATGTCCCGTCTAGGCATTATAAACCGCTGGTATAAACAAATAAAGACCTGAACTTTGGCTGGATTGTTCTATGTTGTTTTTGGGATGGGCCTGACATCAAGCATAGATGTTATCTCTTTTTTTTTCCATACTCATAGTTTCCCTTGCTTAAGAAATACATAGCTGTTTGTGTGGTCCTGTGAATACATGTGTTTGCGCATGTGCACAAACCTTTGGGCAACAATACATAGGAGATCCTATTGATTATTGCATTGTATAGCAAGTTTTGACAGATCTCAGAGCCTCTTGCAGTGAACTGGCATTCTAGGAACGTGTAGAAGCTTGAAGTTGGTAATCACCCTTGCAAATGTAAGCATGCAACCTGCTGTACATTTAGCTATATACCATGTTTTCTGAAGAGCCAAACATATTAAAGAAAATATTAAGATAATGCCTATTTTTCTACCAGAGGCTCACCAATAACCAAAGCGTTTTTTCACCACCACCACCACTTCGACTTTACATAAACAAGCAGAAATATGCATATGACATTAATAGAGCTGAAGCTAATTAGTTTGACCTGAAATGAGTGAAACCAGATCAGTGAGAATATTTATAACTTTTACATTGAATTTTGTTCTTCGCTTTCTTTGGCTTTGGGATAAGCTTTATTGTAATCACATGGATCAATGTACTTAGTGGCTGTCCTTATTTTCCCTATGAAGATAACCGTCAAAGTGGATGCTGTTCTATGCACATGCGCTTACTACTCTCTCTGTAAGCCCATTTCAGGGAGGTGACCTTTGCAGGGAAGATGCTGCCTCATTGCTGGATATGTTACTATGTTTTGAAAAACCTCTTATTATGTATAGACCGATAACAACTTTGATATTCAGTTTTACCCATGGGTGCAAAACGCTTCAAATAATGAAGAGACTTCCTGTCCTTTTCTCATGATTCATTCTTTTCTTTCCCACGTGTTTTTATACAAGTGCCACCTTGTCTCATGCTCAAAATAATACTAATACTAATAATAATAATAACAACAACAACAACAATAATAATAATAATAATAATAAAGTTGGAAGGGACCTTGGAGGTCATCTAGTCCAACCTCCTGCTCAGGCAGGAAACCCTATACCATTTCGGACAAATGGCTGTCCAGTCTCTTCTTAAAAACTTCCAGTGTTGGAGCATTCACCACTTCTGAAGGCAGGTTGTTCCACTGGTTAATTGTTCTAACTGTCAGGAAATTTCTCCTTAGTTCTAGGTTGCTTCTCTCCTTGATTAGTTTCCATCCGTTGCTTGTTGCCCTGCCTTCAGGCGCCTTGGAAAATAGCTTGACTCCCTCTTCTTTGTGGCAGCCCCTGAGATATTGGAACACTGCTATCAAACTACGAGAAAATCCATTCTCTGGGTTAGGTATCTATTTTTCGCCTAGTTGCTGATGTTGATTGTTCCATGGTGAGGAAAGGATACGCTACCTACATTGGCCATGATTGCTACCTGTCTTCCAGTGCTCAAATCTCAGGATTTGGAGCACTACCTTGAGTAGCTAAGATTAAACTTTTAGGGAAGACCTCTGGGGAATGAAGTTGGGAGAGAGAGTGGACTGGGAGAACATTGAAGAAAACCTTCAGTATAATAAAAACTACTCATTGCTATGATGCCCATTACAGCAGCTCACAGGGGAAAAATGAGAAATGTGCTTTCTTCATGAACTTTGCCAATCTAAATGTTTACATTGCAGATGGACATCTAAAAGCTTTGTAGTGTCATCTGCCAAGATAGTTGCGTGTCATTGGTTTTTTTTTTAGGTTTTTATAAATGGATATATTGGAATTTCTCTGTAATTACTCATTTTCTTAAATGGTCCGGTCATGAGACAGATCAGCTTGTACATGCCTTACACCAAATCATTAAAAACCATAGTATTTCAGAAACCATGAGGTCTGGCAAACTATTTGATGCCTAGAGCAAAACAATTTATCACCCTCCAGAAATGCCCAAAATACAAACTTCTTACTAGCATGCCCTTTAGAGAGAGACATTTCTCCACTCTTTGTAACTTTACTCTGCAATCACAATGGCAAATAAATTAGTAGAATTATCATTTTTGTATGCCATAAATATACAGTTTCCTCTTTCTCTTCGTACATAACCTGATACGATTAGGAATGCTGTTTTAGCTATATGCAGCATTTTATTTTAAAGCAACTGTATTATCAGTTCTACTTGATGAGGTTACTTGAGTTGCCCAGGGCAAGCAGCCAGTTCCTTGAATCCCAGCTGCACCCTGCTCTATGATTGGCAACTGGTGGGTACCAAACAGGAATGAACAGTAAAGAACCTGATGTCTGTGAGCTCTCATAGTCAATGTTCCACACATTTTGTCTTCCCATAAGCAAACAGAATCTGTGTGTGTATGTCTGTATTTCTGTCTGTCTGTCTCTCTCTCTCTCTCTCTCTCTCACACACACACACACACACACACCCTAGAAAAGGCATTTGAAAACTAAAAGAGGAGTTGTATATCTGAGAAGCCAACGCCTTTCAAGTATATGGTAAAGTGACTGTTAGCCAGAAATCCTACCCCAATGTTGGGATATGTTTCAGTGTATTTAATCACCGCAACAACAGCCCACTGGCTTCTTATGCAACCAGTAGAAAAAGTGCAAAAAGAATAGCACCCAGGAGAAGAGAGGCAAAAGCATATGGAATAATAAGCAGAAAATTTGGCATATATGCTACATCCAAACGTCTGATTTGCCATGCTCCCTTCCTACTGTGGAACTGGCAGAAAATCATGCCACATTAAATCTTGCCTCCCCCAGCAGGTCTGTGCTGCCCAGTTCTCCACATAACATCACCACCTGATATTCTAAGGCAGTGATGGCGAACCTTTTAGAGACCGAGTGCCCAAACTGCAACCCAAAACCCACTTATGTATCATCGGGTGCCGAGTGGGCATGGCCCATTGGGTGGGTGTGGCCCATTGGGTAGGTGTGGCCCATTGGGTGGGCATGGCTGCGGTGGTAGCAGCAGACTGGGTGGGACTAAAAAGTTCAATCAATAATTCCAACTTTGTGAGATCTTTTTTTTCCCACGAGAAGTTGAAATTGATTGATTGATTGAACTTTTTTTTTTTTTGCACACGGCGGCGGAGGCCTAAAGCAAAAAGGTTTTATTAAATCCACCTGAAGGCCTAGGACTTGGGCGATGGCGCATGTGCCCACAGAGAGGGCTCTGCATGCCACCTGTGGCACGTGTGCCATAGGTTCGCCACCACGGTTCTAAGGACTGTGGTTTATGGTTTCCTTGGCTGAAATTCCAACTTTTCTTGGTATCATCCTGCGGATCAAAATTCTCCTTCAGTTGACATACACAAGCACAAAAAATCCACAGCATTTTCCCCCCTTTTTCCTTTCCTGTTGTAATGTTGACCTCTTTTTTTTTGTTTTAAATTTCTTGAAACTATGAGTTTACTTGCTAACTGTTCGATCTATCAAGCACTAAATTGCAGCAAAGAGGTAAGAGTTTTCATATCTCTTGGCTGCTACCTAGTGATGGTCCAGATCTGTGCAACTGAGATGACCCCAGTGAAGTGAATTTGACAAAGGGTTTAACTGTGAGGATCAATGTGGGAATTGTAAATTCTCCCAAGAACATTATATGAAGAAGTGAATGAAGAGCCAGGGCTCTCTCAGGATCAGAGAACAGCCACTGGGAAGTATTTCATTTATACTTTTAATTACATGTGTGAAGCCTGGTATGGGTTAGTAATATTAAGGCTTCACACTCTTTAAGCTGACCAATTGGCTAGTCAACCAACGCATATTTTTTAAAAGAGGGGGGGGAAGAATGGCTGCATAATCTGGAGTTCCGGTCTCTTTAAAGCCAAAACAGAACAGAAAGGCAAGTGAAGAAGTTAGGGAGCAGACTGAGTCCAGAAGAAGCCATAGGTTTGTCAACATGGAGCTTGTCATTTCAGGCTGCTTCTCCAGTGCAGAAAAATACACTGTACATTACTGATATAATCAACTTGAATCAAGATGTTAGAGAAAACTCCACTTCCAGGCCATAGCATCTTAAACCATCCTTGAGCTGTCTCACATCACAGGGGAAGGCATATAGGCTTAGGAAATGGTGGACTAACACCAGAGTAAGGAAGATATGTGGATTGGCCCACGGCAACAGAAATAGAAATATCTCTTCACTGAGCTAACATGAGCTGCAGAAAATAAATACTCGGGTTTGAAAATATTTCCTTTAAAGAAATTCATTCTCATTGTTGGGCTTCCTATTTTAATTATAAAGCCCATTTGTGAGTTTGCAGTGCCATTCTAATCCACTAGTAGGGAAACACAGGAGTTTCCTTTTGCAGAGACTTGGGAATCTCAAGCACCTTTCCCCAACTTCAGTGCCCTCAAGATGTCTGGCTTCATCTGCCTAAATCTGTCTAACTGGTGCATTGCTGAGAATTCAGGAAATAGAAATTCACACATCAGAAAAAGTATAAAATGGGACCAATGAATTCTAATGACCATTAACAATGCCAACTTAGTGTGATATACTAATGAGCAAAGGGGACAGAAGCACACCTTACTTATCCAATCAGTAGATTCTTTAGTTTGGTGCTTCAGGAGGGGTTGCCTTTCTAATTATAAGTCTGAACTGTTTGCCTTTGGCACTCATATAAATGTTCCAAAGCTACTAATATACAGATAGATCCTAGATCAGTGTTTCTCAACCTTGACAATTTTAAGGCATGTGGACTTCAACTCCCAGAATTCCACAGCCAGCATGTGGACTTCAACTCCCAGAATTCCACAGCCAGCAATGCTGGCTGTGGAATTCTGGGAGTTGAAGTCCACATGCCTTAAAATTGTCAAGGTTGAGAAACACTGTCCTAGATCAACCAATAATTCTAGGTGTGCTCAGACTTTGAGTCATTCTCACGTTGATTCCCCCACCACTCAATATGTACTTTTCTGCACCAGAGCAGGAACTGACCTGTGGGTCTCTAGAGCAATGTTTTTCAACCTCGGCAGCTTTAAGGTATGAACTTCAACTCCCAGAATTCCAAGCCAGCATGAAAAAGATCTTTTGAGCTTTGCAAACCAAGCTAAATTTGACCTATTTACTATTTTGTATTTCAAGTGTTATTTTTTCCGATGGTTTTAAAATCTAGCAGGTTTTCTATAGTTTGCCTCTTTACTACTCAATAAATGCTTTCTTAAGGATTTGCTTAATCTCTGTCCCCTGCTTCGACTCTAATTTGTGGGGTTTGGCCACCTATTTTGTCAAAGCTGAATGATAAATTACCTGAGTCCATATCAATTTCTCCTATTTGTTTATTATCACAAATAGCAGTTTTTTGTTTTTTTTATCTTGCTCAGGTGACTCCATCTGATATGACCTTTTATGAACTTAATATCAGTAGAGTACCTCTTTCAATACAAACAGGGGGGAAGGCTTTAGATAAGTAAATATTTATCTGTTATGTAATTCCACAGAAGGGACAAAAAGTTTCCCCTGTCCATGTTCTTTTAAAAGGGTTTTTGCTACTACTCATATATGTATTACCAACTAACAAACAAGTGTTGCATCCCAGAACATTTTTTAAAAAGCTCTGTTTGATGCAATAATATCATGGGGACAGGGTTCTACTATAAACTATTTTAGTTCTAGAAATTTCCAAAACAAGGTACTACATCCCATTAGTATAAATATCCAGATGAGCACTTAATGATCCTCAGTTACAGGCAAGTGACCAATTCTTAGTATCTTTCAACAATTATACACGTTAGATTTCTCTTCAACAGAATCACCTGAGAACAACCCTGTTCCATGTCTATGGAGATTCTTAGTCATCCAGGTCATGGTTCCCCACCATCCAGTCAGAGTTGAAGAAGCTTCTTGGATGAGAAGTGAAATGTCTTCAAAGAAAAACAAGAAAGTCCAGTTGCCTCTTGAAAAAAGCACCTTTGGGACAACCCTGTTATATAAAAAACCCTGACACTAATTTTCTATCCTAGTATATTTGGTGTACAGGTAATCTTTGTTTAGCAACCATAATTGGGACAGGCTGAGCCATTAAGTGAAATTATGACTATACTTATGATCTTACTTCAGCTTACCTTTGATTTACAGAGCTGCGAAAGTCATAAATGTGAGGATTAGTCATAAAGTTACTTTTCCTCACCACCAAAACTCTAAAGCAGGGATGTCAAACTGCCGGCTCATGGGCTGGATGCGTCATGCGGAAGCCGCGCCCACCCCATTGCCGGCAATGGCAAAACAGGCCCGATACGTTGTGCGACATCACGTGACATTGCAAGTTTGACATGTCTGCTCTAAAGGGTTATTAAATGAGGCATTTGCTAAATGAGGACTACCTGTATTTTATATTGGCTTGATTGTGCACAATTTATTTTTTACAGTATACATTATGTTCAGGAAATATGTTAACGTTATCCACAAGTCTGCTTAAATGCCGCAGCTCATTAGCTGAAAAAGAGAAAGTTCATCTTTGGAATAACCAAATAGGCATGATTATTGGGATGACAGTGGAATTATGGGAAGGGTTGATTGTAATTAGGCCAAAAGCAGTAAATGAGAAGTTCTGTAGTTGCCATGAAAGAATTTGTGGAGGCTCACCACTCTACCAGTGTTAAATTATTGGAGCAGCATTTCAACTTGTCTTCCTTCAGGTCAGCATTAAAATAAGATTTATCAAACTAATGTCCCAAAATATAGTAGGAATTAATTTAACAACCAAATACAAAGTACTCTAAACATAGTTGTTGGCTGTAAAGCTGTTATGAACTTGGAAACCTTGTTTTCATTTTTGGCTTTTTCATTTGTTTCTACGGAAACTGTGGAAACGAAAGAGGGTAATGCCAGAAGGGGAAAAAAATTGGAACCCTTGTAAAAATGTTCTTGTTCGGGGAGTAGAAATAAGCATTTACATTTCAACTTGCCCTGAAACACCAACAGGCACTGATGTCCAAACATTTGATGAAGATTGTGTTCTGTTATTAAAGATGTAGATATAAGGTCAGCTAAAACTGCAGCTCTGTTCCATTTCTCATCAATTAAAAAAAAAAAAAGCTGAGCGCAGAGAGAGCACATTTTATCAGGAGAATCATGGGGTGGAATCCATGTTTATAATAGCAGCTGAATAAAGTTTGCAGTGCTGATTTATTTTACATTGTTATGAGAAAAATGCATGCTTGAATGTGTTCACGTGTTTGTTTTATTTAAATACCTGCCCCATTTTTACATCAGTGCCCAGGATGGATAAAATACAAAGCAAACTATAAACCAGTATATAGAAAGCAAGCAGGCAAGAAATAATTTAATGGAGGTAATGGCTTTCATCACAGATGAAACAGATCAGTTCAATAGGCCAAAAGCTTATATAAATAAAAAGAAATTTACTTGGGAATTGGTAGCTCTCCAGAGAGAGGACTCCATGAGCGTTATGAGGAAAGATACTCCAGAACCACAGACCTTTTCAACATGTGTATTTCAGTTAATGGGGACAGAGAAAAATGTATCTTCTAAAAATCTTAAAATACAGACAGGTTCATAAGGAAAAAGGCAAAAACCAAATAGACCTGTTGTAATGAATGATGAAGAGACCCCACCCCTGTTGTGGAGCAAACACTAACTTCATACTTGGCAGTTGAGATAGCATGTGATAGTACACCTCAAGAAAACCTTTATTGTTTGTTGATTTATGACAGCATTGGGAACATTATGGCTCTCCTGAACAACTTCCAGCGTCCCTCACTATTGACCATGCTTGAGATTTGTAGTTCAATAACTTCTCAAGTATCATAGATTGATTTATTATCTTATTTGAGGCTTTGTCAGTTATCATTATTCATACATTTTTTATTTATTTGCTGGTATAGCATAATAATGTACAATGGAGGAAATGGCTTTCATCACAGATGAAACAGATCGGCTCAACAGGCCAAAAGTTTGTATAAATAAAAAGAAATTTACTTGAGATGATTCAATGGGCATTATGAGGAAAGATATTCCTCAGAAACAGTATAATTTTGTACTATTTTGCCAAGTTTTTTTATTTGCAAGTTACCTCAATGGATGACCTGATTCTTGCACAAATGCTATTTGGGATTTGCGATCAGGAATTTTGAGCGAGATTATTAGGTATTACACAAGTGTCCATAAATTGCAGATGGACTTGTCTTCATAGAATAATTTATGAATTAGAGAAAAGCAAATACCTTATGCTGTCACCTTGTAAGGGATGCCTCTTGCATCTATGATCCAGCCTTGAATAAATCAGTTCAGTTTTAACTGTAGATATCAAATGAGAAATTTTACATGGATGAACCAGTCTGTATATTGCATTTGGCAGAAAGGCCTGTGTTTATTTATGTGATCAATTATTCCACCAAGTGTATTGAGAGAGAAATTATGTAAGTGTTTGAACTGGGAAATGTATATTTATTTTAGAAGTGAAATAAATAATAAAAGCCTAGACTCAAGATGTTATTCTAACAACAGATGAAAAGCTTCTCTTCAGAACAGAGAGGGAGCGGGTGAAAGGGGTTGATTACCATCGGGGAGATTCTTCCTTGATCAAACAGAAATGATCAGCTGGAGCTAGGCTTTGCCGAGAGAAAGGGGAGGGGGGATAATACCTCCTTGAACATTTGATCTATTAGCTTTTTCCCCTGCCAAAAATACCAGGGAGGGAATGTTGTGTTCTAGGTCATGCATAGATTGGGCAGTTCAGCATTCTTGTTTTTGGCAAACTCTGCAAACGCCAAGTGTAAACAAAGGCACACACAACAAACAGCTTGCTGAAACCTCACTACTATCCTTTTAAACTATTAGAGGCCTATCAGTGCCCGTATATATGTGGCTGTTCTTAATTGCTATTACTCAGGATGTTACCTTCTGCAAATATTAAGACTCAAGGATTCTGCCATGTCTTTTGAGAACACCCCACTTAATTTATAAATGTTTTATTTTTCATGCCTACAGTCTTTACATTCTAGCATTTGGTGTATTTTTTATCCTGAATAAATTATATGATACACAGGAGTTTAAACTATTTCTAAGCGCTTATATGCACATGTACTGTATAAGTAGAAACAACAGCTGCAATGACTTACTCTAGTAGAAGCCTCCGTAAGTTTAAACATAATGAAGACTGACAATTTCAAATTAAAAAGGGCAAACAATTTGATATAGGCATGTTATATGGATATATTAGAGAGCTAGTTTGGTGTAGAGGATAAGGCATCAAGCTAGAAACTGGGAGAGTGGGAGTTCTAGTCCCATCTTGGAAATAAATCACTTTCTCTCAGCCATGGGAAGGAAGCAATGGCAAACCACTTCTGAAAAACCTTGCCAAGAAAACTGCAGGAATTTGTCCAGGCAGTCTCCAAGACTCAGACATGATTGAACAAAAGGGGAAAAAATCAGATTTTACTTTTATACCTATTAGAAAGGAATGCTATGTCTGGTTTGGGGAGCCCTAACAAAGAGCCCCCATGAATCCAAAGGTTGTCAGCCTCCTGCTGGTACAACAGAATTGAACCTGTTTTAGATTTCTTCTTCACAACCAAGTGACTTTTATTTATTTTAATGGCAGGGAAGTTTAAGTAGAGTTGTGCTTGAGAACTGGAAGGCATGTGGTCCCACCCAAAACCAAGCCCCACCTCAACTTTGCTTCTATCATAATTTCTTATGAGCACATTTCAAATGAGCTACTCTATGAAAATATTGTTTATTAAAATCTGTATATCAGGTCATTAATTATTCTCTTTTTCCCCAGGTGACTATTGGTCAATTGTATACAGCAGAGAAGCTTGTTATTGAGTGTCCACAAAAAGTATAATTCTGATGCTTTTTTCCTTCCGAAGTAGACAACAACCATTGACAACTCTCAGCATTCTACAACAGGCACAGATTTATATTTAAACGCATATTACTATCTGTATATATGACTGATTTATCTTATTCCTCTGGTTTGAAAATATAAGTATCATTGTATAAAGTATAGTTTTATTATAATTGTATTATTTACGTGCTACTAAAATGGATTGTTTTGTTGTACATGAATGCCACTGTTTGCTCATACATTTTCCTGACAATAAAATATTTGCTCACTTCCTTCTGCTAATGAGATTTGTGCACTTTTTGTCTGGGTTATGAATATATTTTGCAACTCAGGAAATCAGGCTCAAAACCATTTCTATAAACTGAAGCCTATTTGAACTTTAGTCCCATTCCAGTACAATTCTGTAAAAAATATAAATATCCCACCAGTATAGCTTACATTTGTTATTATATGATCTTAAATTAGAAAATGTGAGAATTTAGGACTCTTATTGTGACATTTCTGGAGACATGAATAGCCACAAGCCTTTATTTGCAACCCACAAATGTATAGGACTCTTTCTTGATTAGACGAGATTCCCTTATTCCAGGGATACTAACTGAACATCCACACCCCTTTTACTTGGAGCTACAAAAAAATTCCAGTAAGAACTTAAAATTGTTTAGACAGAAGACCGTTTTCTATGCTGACAGAACATGCAAGTGGGAAACAAATTGCCTCAGTATGTTGCTGACTGTAGAATCTTCTTATCGGTTTCAAAATTCATGAACCAAAATTAGTCTGTTTGCTATTTCAAAGGTCAAAGACCAATACCAAATCTAAAAAAAAACATTCTGAAGTTTTGCAAAGCAGTCAGATATTTAGTGGCACACAAAAGTGTCTGTAAGCCACATCAGATGAGTAAATATAACCCCCAAACCACATCCATTACTCTGGAGTAGAGAACCTTGCCAAAGCAAATTTGTAGGTAGGATCCCTCAAACAGTATCCGTAACTGGCTGAGTTGTTTCAATGCAGGACTGTAGAAACTGAAATGGCAAAATATCTTCCAAAGTTATGGATCGATCTATAGTTTTGTCACAATTTATATAAGTTTGTGTAAAATATGGTTGTCTTGGAAATCTAGTATGTGGCTTTTTGAAATCAAATACTATAGGCCGTGTTTTTGTAAATCATGCTTCTCAATTAGTATAAATTCATCACTTTTAGTTCTAGTAAATGGGATTGGTTGCATCATAGAATGTTTGCCACAAAACAGAAATTCTTCCAGACAACTTTAAATGCAGGTCTTCTACAATGCTGGATAGTGAAACCATCCAAAATAATAACTGTATCTCACATCAAGGGTCTGTTTTTCATCAAACCGACTGAGAAAGAATATTCTACATTCCTCCATAGTATTTATTTATTGAACGGCACTTCCAAATACTTCAAGAAATTGTTTTAGTCAATTTGAACAGTGTATCTTCCCTATGAACCTGGATAGAGACAGTTATACATATTCGAGTATCCCAACCCAAAGGTTTTTATATTTATTTTTTTCAAACATAGAAATGGGATGTCCAGTGCTGACATCACACAAAAAAAATGCCTTTCACTTGGGGGGGGGGGAGGGAGGAATGTGTAGACAAATGTAGAACATGAAGGCCCAGACAGACATGCTAGAAATTCAGCATAAGACAATGGTATGGTGGAATATACCATAATCTGCATACAATAATTTGCATGAATACAGCTAATATAAAATTACTGTTAAATATTTTGATTACATTTTTCTTCGTTACATAGACATAAGTCGTCAATAGTATTTACCTCTGAATAAACGTTTCTAGGATTGCAATCTGAATGTCTTCAATTCTAGAAGTTAGTAGCACTAAAGCAGAAAAGCCAAATCTCCGGTTTTGGTCTGTTTTCAGTTTGATTTCTATTGTTACAAACTGTGATTTTATAATGGGTAAGTGACCAGTTAACTTTAGGAACTTACAGATATGTACATTTCAAATTAATGTAATCTATGAAAATGAATTTATACTTTCTCACAATTGAACAAAATAAAGTTATCAAAATACCTAAACATATTGTTAAAGAACACACAACTAATCACTTATTTTTTTTAAAAAAAGAGTCTTACCCACTCATCTATAGAAACATAAGAGCTACAGAATCCAGCAGTACTATGCAAAATTCTGGAACCAAACATTCTCTTCTGTCCCTCTGAAAAGTATTCCAACTGAGGAAAATATATGCATGATAAAAATATATCTCCTGAAGCAAAAATTAAGGTTTTGACATTATTGCCTTCTCAGAATAAGGTAGTCAAATGCATTCTTTCAAATGAAATATGTCTAGTAGATATTTAACTATACCACAATGTATTGGTTTAGTTAATTGATTACATTTACCAATTTCAGACTTGCTAAATATGGCATTTTAGTCCCCCTTTTCTAGCACCCCAATCCAAATTGGGATAACATTTACAGTATTTCTTCATTTGACTTTTAGATCACCATCATTAACTTGACTTTCAGGAAGTAACCATCAAGAATAATGAAATAGCTACACATATTCCTTGTATTCTCATGTGAAAGAGGACTAGCAGCAAAGTATATTTGGGGGGGTTATCAATTACAGTGCAAATTTTCGCACAGACAAGAGTTGGAGAAAGAGGGTTAAATTCAGGAATATAAACAAATTTCAAGAGAGATCCAACTGGAAGTGAATTATCTCAGCACATCAGTGGTAGGAAGAACATTGGGAAAAATCAAATATATTTTATCTTCCCTTCAAAACATATTCCAGAATACTTTTACAAATGTATGAGGTAGCCAGGATTTTTGGCATTTAAAACAAACAAAAATCACTCCACTTAGTCCCACCGCTGCAATGCTACTTTTATTTAGCAGCACTTTCTGGATTGGCCTAACCACAAAACAGAATTGGCCCAGATGTAGCAGAGACTTCCATTGGAAAAAGGGGGAATATTTTTACAAATGTAACCTTCCTCTTACAATTTACCCATGAGATTATAGGGCACGGTTTCTTAACTTCAGTAACTTTAAGATGTGTGGATTCCAACTCCCAGAATTCCCAAGCCAATAGGGGTAGCAGTTGATAAACACGGTTCTTAGAGCATCCCTCGACTTTCTGAAGATTTCCAAAGAGCATAATAATTTTAATTCTACCAAATTAAATTACACCCAATTTTTAGTCTATACAACAGTTTCTAGATAGTGTGCTCACATAATTCAAGTTGCAGTATGCCTGAAGAACAATCTAGTGCTGCAGCTGACAAAAGTATTAGATATACAATATGTATGAATATTTCAAAGTTCACTTCTTTACGAATACCGAACAGAAAACGAGAGGGCAGTGGTGATAAAGTAAGTCAAGGCTTTGAACTGAGCTCATTTTTGAAATCTTCACACACAATTTTCTTGGCAACAATATGGAATGGTTTTTGCCACTGCCTTCTTTAGGATGTTTTTAGCCTTCCCATCCTTCTGGGACTTCCAGAGTCTTCGTCCAAGAACTAGCCAACTTAGCTTCACAGAACAAGCAATGCTGGCTACATGCTGAAAATTTTCAGCTTCTGTTAGTTTATGCTTGCTCTGTCTCAACTTCAAAACCTGTCGAGAATTAATCTGTCTTTCACATAAAATCAATGTTCTGATATTTTAAACACAACAAATAACAAGGAAACACCGCCTTTACTGCTGTATAATCCATATGGGCTTTAAGAAACAATACAATCTTGCCAATTCCATATAACATCAAGATTTTCTGAAATCTCCTGCCTCTCTCCTTTGCAATAGTTTTGCAATGTCTTGGTTAAGAACAAAACACACAAACATACACCCCACAAAGCATTACACCAAAGACAAGAATTCTCATGTGTGGCAGACAGGAATATAATTTATTCATATTGAAAAGCATTTTCTATAAAGTTGACAGTATTTGCTTAGTGTATCTCCAGTGCATATTGAAAGAAACTCTTACCCCTTTCAGTGGTAACCCTTTCCTCCTTTTGCTTCCGTAAAGGCATTAGAAGCACGTTTGATATTGCTGATAGAACAGAATAATTTATACACTGCTCATAGATTTAACATATTGCACAAAAACCCAAAGATCTCAAGAAGATTTGTTAGCATCCTCTGAGTATTTTTTTTATCAAGGCTATACCAAGAAGACATGTTTTCTATATTATGGTAATACCAGTTTTTGCTGGCTTTTGCTAAAAAAAAAAAAGCACATGTTTTGTCAATTTTTTTCTGATTCCTGCTATGGATGATCTTCTTTAGATACCACATTGTTTAAACTTATTTAAAACCTTAAGCGTTTTATCCTGTCACATAACTTATCTACCCCATCATATGTATAATTATTTCAGAGAAGTTATAAACTGCCTTCTTTTCCTGAAATAATAGGATCTTACCACTTAAGGCAGTAGCGGCAGCAAAGTTTATGTTGGAAATGAATTATGACTCACTGCTGACTTGTGGCACTATATCAAGTATTTTCTATTCCAAAAGGAATATTTTTTTTCAGTTTTTCAACTTTTTCAGTTGCAACACTTATTTAAAACATTTTGGAAATAATACTAAGAAGAAATAATAAACTCTACAGGAGTTTGTGCACTTATAATACAGCTTCTCTTTAAAATGACTTTAATTATTTTTTTCCTGAATGCTGAACAAATAAATGTACTATTTCAGCAGCAAGAATAATTTTTTTAGAAAAATTAAAATGCTACAAAGTCAGTGTGTCTCTTTCCATACTGGCTGTGTAGCATTTAAATTTCAATTATAGTCTAATCTCCGTCCCTAGTCATCGGCTGAGTCCATGATTAATATATACTTTTGTCAGTCTATGCTTTAAACAAAACAATTAATTAGGAGCACCATAAAATTTTAAAACAATACACGACTTTAAAAAAGAAAAGTATATTTTTCATAATGATTACATTCTAAATATATGTTAATCAGTAAGCAGCCAGAAAAGTTAGGACTACTGTACAAAACAAAAATAAATGCTTGTCTTATCTCATTTGCAGGAATACAACTCTATGAAAGGACCCCACCAATTTGCAAACATGCAATATACCTGTTTGAAAGCCCTGCCTGGCCAAGGCACCTAGTGTTTGTACCTTAAACACCTGGCAAACATTTTCTTAAAAACTTTTAAGTATTCCCATCTCCTTAAAAAAAAACCAATCGGGTCTTCCTAATAAAAGATCAATCACAGGACACTACACCTGCAAAACATGAATAAGCGTAGTTTACAATATTTATCTTCTCTTATAGCTCCCTTCACCCTCACTATTAAATAAATGTGGCATTTAACTATACAATATTTCTTTCCCAAACACTCCTAAGATAAAATCAGTTACTTCATACAACCGAAGCACAGCTGTATCTCTTAAGAGTTCCAGGGTCTGCATTTTTTTCTAAAAGAAGCTGAGAATGGCTTACTAAAAAAGATCCCAACATTCCAAGTTTAGAAAAGTATTTTTGGAAGCACACACTAGTCTTTCTAACTGGGACACTTCAATTTTTCAACATTCTGAATTCCTAGTCTCTAAATAATAGTGTCTAGGGATTCTATAAATTGAAATTCGAGGCATTTATTATTTTATTTAAAATGTTTATATAGCCAACCATCATCTAACCAACTTTGTGCGGTTACATATGAAGGAAATTATATTAAGGACATTTTAATTCAACCTGATGGCTAAACCGTGTTTAGATCACTTAGTTGAGGAGATCTGGGAGAAACTATTCAACTAATCAATAGTTTACTGAATTGATCCTTCAAAATTGCAATTCAGCAGAATTATTGCACTTCATGCCAGCTGCCTACGGAGGTTGAATTATTCTAAAGTTACAGCTAATTTAAAAAACCATTTGTGGCAGAAAAGCCATATGAGGTGAAACATATTATGGGAAATAAGTGTTGTGCACTCCATCAATTACTGTCAAGAGAACTTTTCAAGTTCCAACATGACACGGTTTGGAGATACAGAATCTGCTTTTCAAAAAATGAAGCAGTCAATTCAGAAAATCCTATCAGTTGTACCTGCACTCCTTGCTACTCATGGCTAGCTGATATAATAGCCAAAGACCCAAGAGGGGAGATATTGTTTACTTGCAATAATTATGTAAAAGAGGACATTTCAACGGAGAAGAAAATGTAAGTTGCATTTAGATAGAAAACTTCAACTGTATCTCTTTTCCTTTGGTCACCCTCTAGGCCAGTGATGGTGAATCTTTTAGAGACTGAGTGCCCAAACTGCAACCCAAAACCCACTTATGTATCTTCGGGTGCCGGGTAGGCGTGGCCCATTGGGTGGGCATGGCCCATTGGGTGGGTGTGGCTAATCTGTGGGCGTGGCTGCGGTGGTGACAGCAAACTGGGTGGGACTAAAAAGTTCAATCAATTCAACTTTACGAGATCTTTTTTTTTCCTGCGAGAAAAAGAAATTGATTGATTGAACTTTTTTTTTTTTTTGCATATGGCGGTGGAGGCCTAAAGCGAAAAGGTTTTATAAAACCCAGCTGAAGGCCTAGGACTGGGGCGACAGCGCGTGTGCCCACAGAGAGGGCTCTGCGTGCCATCTGTGGCACGCGTGCCATAGGTTCGCCACCACGGCTCTAGGCATATACAAAAGTGAAGTTACTAATAATCATCCAGATTTGAGTTCTCACATAGGTACTTACTTCACAGATTATCTCCAAATAGCATATATATTGTTCTTATTCCCTGAATAATGTAGCAGACACTAAAATTCGCAATGCAAACCAAGCATCATTTCTTCAAGACCCTGACCAATTTCTGCTAAGAAATGTAAATAATCTTGAAAGTAGGTTCCAACATACCTATCATTTATAATAAAAATGACAGTAGTCATTTTGATACATTGCAAACGTAACATTATAATTTCATAGCTGCAATTATAAAGAAGCTTTGTTCTAAGGCACAATAGGCAAGGGGGAAAACCCCATTCAACCAAATTAAAAAATATATATTCTTCATCACTCTATAGTTATCCAATTTCTGAATTCAGGCAGCATTCTTCCAGGCTTTTCAGAAGTCACTGCCAAAAACAGGAAAGAGCAGCCCAAATCACGCATGACTTTAAAGGGGACAAAGTTCCAGTCCTACTATAGTTCATTCTCTTTTTCATACCCCAAAGCGGATATATATCCCCACTCAGATACCCATGCTGCAAAGGAGACTTCGCCAGGACTGTTGTCCAATGAGTCTTAAAAGCATTTCTCTTTTCCGGGCTGAAAGTGTCAGAAATATTCAGGATTCTTGTAACAATAAACTCTACTTTTCTAAGGCGCTCAACTTCTCTTTTCCTAAGCCGGACCACGATTCTCCCATTCGGCTGCCTCTTCCGATCCAAAACTTGAAGCCCGCAAGGCTTACCAGGCTGGCGGCACGATGGCTAAAGGGCGAGGGGCTGGCGGGCTGGCTGGCTGGCGAGCTGGCTGGCTGGCGACCTCGATAGTTTGGGCCGCTAGAAGGAAGAAAGGGGCAAAGGCGAGTCGTGGATAGGGTTCAGCCCTTAGGATGTTGCGCTGTAGGATTCCGGAAGGCTGTAACGCAAGGCAAATTAGGCTGGTTTCTGGAGCAATTTCTTAAATTAGGCTGGTTTCTGGAGCAATTTCTTAAATTAGGCTGGTTTCTGGAGCAATTTCAGGCCCTCGCCAAGAGCCAGTCGGCACGACCCAAGTCGCGGTGCCTCCGAATATCATCACGGGGGACTTGCAGATTTCTCGGCGCTGCAATCACGGAGGGTATAGTTGGTCCCGCCGTTGTTGTCCCAATGCTCCCCATGCTGGCTTCGATAGCAGATAGCGAAATGCACGGCCGTCCCGTCCGGCAAACCAGGAGGAAGGCAGAGCGCGAACCGGTAACGCTCGACCGGAGCGGGGCCGTCCGAAGGGTCCCCATCCGGGAGGGGCAGAGCGGGGACGTCGAGGAAAGAAAGCCACTCGTTGAAGGTGTAGCGTACCGTCACCTCCTTGGAGCCGGGGCAACTCAGCACCCTCACCACGCCACGCACGTCCGTGGGAGCCCCGGCCAGCGCCGTCCCCGCCACCTCCTCCAGGCAGACGCGGTCCCGCCGCAGCCGCTCGCCGCTGACTTGCTCGTCCGCCCCATCCAACGGGGGCGCGAGCCGGAGCGGGACTTGAGGCGGCGGCGGCCGAGGGAAAGACGGCGACGACGACGCCGCGCAACCCCCCAACTCGGCCAGGGCGGCGGTGAAGTCCTCGAAGTCCCTCTGCCGCATGGGGAAGCTCTGCAAGCGGGAGAGCACGGCGTGAGGCACCTGCGGCTCCTCGGCCGCGCTGTAATGCTTGACGCTGGCCAAGCACAAGCCCAGGGCATCGGCGAACTGCACCCGCTTCTTGCACTTGGTGCAGCAGCCGCGGATGGCCCCCGTCGGCGACGCCGCCGCCGCCGCCTCGTCATCCTCGCTCCCGTCGCTGTCGCCCGGGATTCGCCTGCTCTGGAAGAACCGCGCCGCGGCCAAAGACGGGCTGTCGGGCAGCGAGAAGGAGCGGCCGCGGCGACGGCGCCACTCCAGCAGCGCCTCCTCGTCCTTCTCCCGGGCGGCTGCGACCGCGCAGTCCCGCTGCTGCTGCTGCTGTCGCTGCTCTGCGGGGTTCTCCGCCGCTGCCGCCTCCTCCTCCTCCTCCTCCTCGGCGTCTTCTCGCCATGCCGGGGCTAATGCAGGTTGTTCGTCGGGCTGGCGCTCCCCAAAGGGAGCAAAAAGTTGCCCCAAACTCAGGACTGCGGAGCCGCGGGTCTCCATAGCATGGCGCCGACGCTATACGCCAAAGCTCCCCGCTCGGGGAGAGGCGAACTGATTCGCTTTTCCCGTCAAAAGCTCCGTGGGAAGCGGCGCGCGACAAACGCCGCTCCGTTTCACAGCGGGTCGCTTTATCTGGAAGGGAGGCGAAAGTCCTTCGGACGAGAAGGCGCGCCCCCTTCTCCTTGCCTTTCTCTCCCCCCCCCCCCCGAGGAAGGATGGGGCGGGGCGGGGCGGGACCTCCCACAAAAACCCGTAAGAAAAAGACATTCGCCACAAGCTCAAAGGCACGTAGCCGCTCCGCGCGGAAATTGGGAAGCGCGCGCGCGCGTCACTCTCCGGGGAGGGGGGGGGGAGATGGAATATAATCAATTTAAGAGAATAAGACCTCCCAGGGCGGGGCCGAATGGTTAAAGCTCCCAGGCCCCTCTTCTCGCGCGGCAGGCTCGGCCTTGCCACGCCCCCTTCCCCCCTCCTCCTCCTCCCCATGGCATCTGTGCAAGGTTGAGAGAGTTTGGGGAGCGCGGAGCTCCCGGGAGAGGAAGTGAAATAAGAGAAGCCTCCGCCGCCACAGGAAACTCTTTCTGATACAGGCCCTTATACTCGACCCCCGCGGCAGCCGCCACTCCCTCCTCATCTAACTTGTCTCTTTTGTGATGGGTAATTTGGGAATCGGGATTTGTTGTTGCTGCGCGGTGTGGTTATGAGACCTAAAGCTGCCCTCATCTACTCCAGGGCTTTTCAACCTTTTCACCCATTGTACCACTTTTAGGATATGGCAATATCCGAGGACCACCAGTCGTCTAGCAAGGTGTCAAAAACTTGTCCCCCCCAAAAAAAGGGGGGGAAAGGGATGAAGTACAGGTAGTCCTCGACTTACAACAGTTCGCTTAGTGACTGTTCGAAGTTACAGTGGCACTGAAAAAAGTGCCCCCCAAGCCATAGCCGAGCAAGACACCTGCCTGCCCACCCGGCGGTGCTCTTCCTCCTGTCCGAGGTTTTCATTGTTGTGAGCATTTCTGTTGAGGATTGGCAGCGGGGGGTGGGGGGGGTGTTTGGTTTTTATTCCCCCCGTCTGCTGGGTGGTTGCAGCAGGTTTTGGTCACTTCACATGACCCTGGGACACTGTGACCGTCATAAATATGAATCAGTTGCTAAGCATCTGAATGTAAATCACAAGACCCTGGAGATGCTGCAACATTCCAGCTGATCGGCGCTTCTGGGCTCAGCAGAAGCGCCAGGATCAGTGCGGAACTCCAGCTGGAGCCTGATGCTGATCCTGGTCATTCCACTGAGCCCTGACAGCCCCGAAGAAGCACTGATCCTGGTGCTTCCGCTGAGCCCTGACAGCCCAGCAGCTCCAGCCATCTCTCGCTCAGGCTTGTGCGGTGCTGCCACCAGTTCAGCTCATTCCCCTTCCCCACTACCACTTTTCTAGGGTGCTCGTGTACCACCTGCCAGGTGCCAATGTACCACAGGTGGTACCCGTACCACTGGTTGAAAAGCCCTGATCTACTCCCCCAGAGTCAGTGTTCATCCATGCATCATTTGCACTGGAAGAGTTTATCGACGATTCTTCAGTACTACATGGCCAAACGAAGCAGTGGAGAAGGGAGGGAAGAAGAGGGGCTGGGTTCAAATATGTCTGAAAATCATCCATGGGGTCCCCCATAGCTTGGTTCCTGCTGGGTACTGACAGGAGCTCGAGTCGACCTACCCACATGTTCTAATAAAGAGGGTTCACCAAGGAACCCCCTGCCCTGGGCGAGTGTGATGAATGGGACCCCCGAATATGTGCTTTCTTAGTTGTTGAGATATCTTAGGTTCATTCTCCCATTTGTGGTACAGTATCTATAGCCTCCTGGCCTTTAAGCAAAATTCTCAAAATATGCCCATTCCACATAATTTGAGGTGCTAATGGTATGAGGGGCACCATAGATAGCTGTATTTCTCTTTTCTGTCCCGTATTTTTGGATTTTTACAGTCCTTGATACTCTTAACCGCGAATTGCCTTGTATCAAAGGAAGTGTGCAGTACAGGTAGTTCTTACGACCACGACTGATCCCGACATTTCTGTTGCTAAGCGAAACAATTGTTAATTGAGTTTTGCCCCATTTTATGACCTTTCTTGCCACAGTTGTTAAGTGAATCATGCAGTTGTTAAGTTAGTAAAATGGTTGTTAAGTGAATATGGCTTCCCCATTGACTTTGCTTGTCAGAAGGTAGCAAAAGGTGATCACGTGACCCTGGAATGCTGCAACCATCACAAATACAAATCAGCTGTCAAACATACGGTGATCAGATATGAAAATGATAAGTAGATTGTATCGTTAATAACTAACAATTCATACCTGGACAGTTATTTGCAATAAGAAAAGTGATGAGAGTTCTAGACTTGCTGATGACAAGACATATCACTGGTCCCAGATATATCTATCTGAACTTTAGTGGTTTAATTTCATTTCTTCAAAGACTTTTGGGGGTGCAAATTTACCATCTCATGCAGCTGCATCTTTTTCTGGGGTCACACAACAGCCTCCAAAGGAACCTGTTGGACATGAACTTGGAGCAATATCAAAAGTAGTATCTACTTTTCTTTCCACAAGTCTGAAATGTCTGGTTTTCTAAAATATGTTTCCCAGATCAGCCTCTATTCTTCAGAATGGCAAAGTGGTGTGATTTACAGACTTAATTAACCAAATTTATACAACAGCCCAGCTTAAGTTACTGGGCAACTTGCAATATAAAGCACAGTTTAAAAGAAAATAAGGTCTAGAAGCTAAACGGTGTAATGAATGGTCTAGTCCCATGGTGGCAAACTTATGGCACGCGTGCCACAGGTGGCACGCAGAGCCCTCTCTGTGGGCACGCGCGCCCTCGCCCCAGTCCTAGGCCTTCAGCTGGGTTTTATAAAACCTTTTCGCTTTAGGCCTCTGCCGCTGTGTGCAAAAAAAAAAAGGTTCAATCAATCAATTTCAACTTCTTACAGGGAAAAAAAAGATCTCGCAAAGTTGGAATTGATTGATTGAACTTTTTAGTCTCATCCAGTCTGCCGTTACCCCTGCACCCATGCCCACCCAATGGACCACACCCACCCAATGGGCCACACCCACCCAATGGGCCACACCCACCCGGCACCCAATGATACATAAGTGGGTTTTGGGTTGCAGTTTGGGCACTCGGTCTCTAAAAGGTTTGCCATCACTGGTCTAGCCTAATGAAGAGAAGGATTAGTGGAGACATGATAACTGTCTTCCAATACCTGAGGGAGTATCACAGGAAGAGAATGAGACTTATTCTCCATAGCAGCTGAGGAAAGGACAAAAGCAGTGGATGGAAACTCGTTAAAGGTAGATCGACACTGGATAAGGAGAAACTTCCTAACAGAACAATTAGTCAGTGGAACAGTTGGTTTCCCAGAGTTGTGGGTGCTCCATCACTGGATGTTTTCAAGAAAAAAAATTGGACAGCCATTTGTCTGGGATGGAATAAGGTCTCCTGTCTTGGGCACGGGGTTGGACTAGATAAAAGACCTCCAATGTCCCTTCCAGCCCTATGATTCTATGAAATAAAAAAGACCAAATCAGCATAAAAATAATGGAAACCAGAAAAAGAACTAAACCCAATTGTGCAACACATTCAAGGAAAACTTCACCTCATCCCAAGGGCTGGGGTAAAAGTAAAGATTTGCTTAAAGCGCTGTTTCTCAACCTGACAACTTTAAGATATATGGACTTCAATTGTGGTCATGAGGCTGGAGAATTCTGGAAGTTGGAGTCGTCCATTTTAAACTTGCCAATTTTGAAAAACTCTGGCTTAAAGGATAACAGATTTGGGCCAATGCAAACTTCTGTCCGTTTTTAAAAACTGGCAGTTCTGCAGGAGGCGATAGATTGAGCTGTACCTCACCATGTTTGCTATTTAACCCATTTATACTACCTTTGTGAATTGCTTGTCAGCTGCCAATTCCTGTTCCCTTTCTCTTCCCTTATTTTTTTTTTTTTAATATCTTGATCTAAGTCAGAACTACAGTGGATAATGGATTGGAGACTCTGCTATCTTCATTGTTTTCCATCTCTCCCTCTCCCCCCCCCCCTCTCTCTCTCTCACACACACACACACACACAGACAGAGCCTCTCTAGAAGAGGATGGGGAAAACAGAAAAGTAGCAGAAACATTATGGCTGAAATAACTTTGTTTTTTTGGCTTCCCGTTCTTCTTGCCAGAGACTTGAATGGGGTGTTAAACATAGATTAACCTTTCCTCCATCTGGTTTAATTTGACATACTGACGGAAGATAAGATTCTATGAAATAAGTAACCTAATACAGATTGTGATTCTGACTTGTGGTTAACATGCTTCTCAAACTATAGGTTAATCAATGGCTTGGGTTTTAATGCTATATAGGCATAATCCCATGCTTTAGCATGCTGTGTGAGCTAGTGTGCATTCATGTCTTGTGATTGGGCTGGGCTGAAGAGGTCTTTGATTTTCCTATGTATAGTATTGCTTCTCCTTCAAAACTGAATACAGTGGAGAACTCCTGTGTACTGTAATTTCTATAATAATCAACTTCTTCTATAGTATTTGTTCCTCTAGACTTTTAGGATACTAACTAATGTGCATTGGCCATGTTAGCTAGAGCACAAAACAGACTGCCTTTATAATTGCAAATCTTCCACTTAAGTGTTCTGAAGTTTGCAGTTTTAATTTGTGCATAACAATTCCACTTTATTCACTAAGAAGTTCCCTTGACTTTAATGAAGAAAGTCCAGATGTTTTGTGCCAATATAAATGAATACAGAGCACAGCACTGAGATTTCTAATTAGATCAAGAACTGTAAACTTCTATGGCAAATTTATAGCCTTTGTTGAACACTGAAAAACTGAGCATTGCTTTAAGCAGCTTGCAGCCAGAAAAAGGATAATTCATTTTCAGTCATCTAGGGATTAACTGGTTGCATTTAATGAAAACTAAATGAAGTAAAAGTCAGAATACACAATTAATTTTTAGCAATTTGAAATTATATCATATACTTTATCTTTAAATTAGCTAATTTGGAAGGATTAGCAGGCAAGAAAATATGTCCAATTATCTTTTATGAACATATGGGAAATACACATCTTTGATTCTCAATTTCTACATTATGGATATGAATATAGTAAAAGGTACAATAGTAAAATGTACAAGAAAATATTCCAAAAGAATGGGGGACCAGCTGAGGTAAAATTGTTCAAATTTGACAAACCTTCAAACTGATTTTGTTACAGCTAAAGCTACTTGTATGCTAAAATGGTACAGCCCAGTACTAGCCTTCTTTTCCCTTTAAATAATTTACACTCGTGGGACTGGGGCATACATATAATAATTTCTTTAGATAATGAAATTAAAAGAGATACAGCTGCTAATTATTGCCACATCATACTCATGAATTTAATCAGCAAGATTTACACTAAATATCTAAATTATATATTCTGCAGTTCTGAATGCTTTCTGGTAGAAGAATAATTGAGACTTCAGAGTTATCCATTCTATATTAGACCAAGTCTGCATTCTACAACACATAAATGAAAATCACACTTCTACACTTGACTCTTATTTATATGCAGCCTTTACAAAAATCAGGTTCACATTTGACTGATTTGTCAAAAGTTGTAAGTGGTAATTGGAACTTGAGAACTCTTTGGTGGGTTGCTGTTTGCTCCTGCAGCTGTGCAAACTTGATGAAAATTCCTGTTTGAAATTTCATTGCGTGATTTTACAAAACAAATCCTGATCTGAAGGCAGGCTTGGATCTTGACACTATATCCATACTTAACATTTATATTAATCACATAATTGCCATGATATCTTGGCCGGCTTAACTCATAATCTTCCAAAGCTGGCTAGCAAGCAAACTCTCCTTTATAAAGATAATGCAATCCTACTGTGGGAGATTGCACTGGGCTTAAAGAAAGCCTTATGTTCTCTTGCTCATTATTGCAGTGAAGAAGATTTAAAGATAAAGCCTTCCAAAGCTAAACCCTAAAGTCTAATCTTGAGTATTAAATACACATGTAAAAGAACCCAAAAAAATGTAAATATCTGAGCATAGGTTTTCAAGTCTTGGTTATATTTCTCATAAAACTCAAAATTTAACATTAGCCTTTCAATCCTTTTAATGTTCCAATATTGCATTATTCATCTCTAATGCAAGACAATTATTCTTAGCAAAATCTCAGCTACATGGTGGTCAAATCAAGCTATATTACAATTTTTCCCCATTGAAATCAATACAGTAAAAATTCTTCACTGTTGTCCATCAAGATGCTAGTGTTTTCAGGAAACTGAGAAAAGTTCTTTCCAGCTGAGAACATGCAGCAGCAGAGCCAAATCTATAGAATGAGAAGATGGCAGCATCAACCTCCTGTCCCAGAAGCCTTTTGGTTTACATACTCTGTCCATAATTCTCTGCCTTGGAGTAGCAACTTCACAGTTCCTGTCACCATCACCATCAATCTTCTAGGGAGCATCTCAACCAGTATCTTTCCCCCATGCTGGGGTTTAACTGATGGGTTTTTCACCATCTGTGTTGCCTTACTGCAATAAAAAAAACATAAATGGGGCAGTGAGGAGAGGCTAAGAAATAATTTTTGTAATACAACTTGTTAGCCATGCTGTTTATAGGTGTGTGAATAGAGAAAAATCACACAAATGATAAAATAAAACTTTTTTTAAAAAGTAAAACTTATAATAAATTAAGCCTGATTTATAGAAATACATGCAATGTTCTCAGGAAAACATAAGTTGGTAGAAGTCTACTATAAAGGTCTAGCACTGTGGTGGCAAATCTATGGCATGCGTGCCACAAGTGGCACGCAGAGCCCTCTCTGTGGGCATGCGTGCTGTCGCCCCAGTCTTAGGCCTAAAACTTTTCGCTTTAGGCCTCCGCTACTGTGTACAAAAAAAAAAAGTTCAATCAATCAATTTCAACTTCTCGCGGGAAAAAAAAGATCTTGCAAAGATCTTGCAGAGAGGCAGGACTGGTAATGATCTGGGTTTTTTTGTGACAAAAGCCAGCTCTTACCCATGTGAATGTGTATGGATGGACAATTAGACCAACTTTTAATACATAGAGAATTCTTTTTAAAAAGCGTTGTCTACCCAGGTCATTACCCAAATTGAATTACTGGGCCTAAATTTTTATTTATTAAATTTATATGCCACCCATCTCAGTGTAAAAACTACTCTTAATTAAAAAAAACTTTATCATTATTTTGCATAAATATGCTATCCTTAGGTGTTCTGCAAGAGAAATTTAAGAGATTACTATCTGGTTTTGCTCATGTGAAACTGGAGCCATTGAATTTACAGTTCACTTCCTTTTCTATGATCCTTTTTTAAAAAAAGACATATACATTCACTTCATAATCATTCTTTTTAGTCATGTACCTGGCCACTCACTCAGTTTACATTACTTATTGCTCAACTAGAATGATACCACCTCTTCAAATTTTGCTTCTGTTGCTTGGAAAACATACCAAGAATTTCCTCTTTGTTCTATTGTTTTTACTCTCAGTTTGTATGGGGTTGTTGAAGGAAAAATCTTCATCAGGGTCCAGTCCAAGCTGGGAATAAACAAAATGGAGATTGTTTTAGAAAGAAGGTTTTAGAATTTGCATTTCTAAAAGCAGGCCTCTGCCTAGTTTCTGCTTGGGGCTTTTAAGAAAACTGGGCTTGCTTTTCTGCCTTTTTAATATATTCTGCCTTTTTAATATTTCCCAAAATATTTCTTTCTCTGGGTTCTTCCCACAGGGTGTTTAAAATTTTATTACAAGGTTTTGCTTACTATTTTAGCATTTTACCGTATCATTAGAGTATTGCTTCTATGAAGATTGCTGGTCAGTAACCATACGGAAGTAATTACAACACCTGAAAAAGTCCAACTGTAATTTTGTTTTTTTTGTTTTTTTAAATGAAACCTAATCCTAATGTTATCATTTTAAAATCTGTAGCCTCTCTGCATGCATATGGCAATGCTATGAAATCAACAAAATAAAATTGAGCTTAGAGAAGAATAATTGAACAGAACAGAAATAGAAATAATTACAAAAGAAGAATTGTGCAAGGAAAAAAAAGCAAAACGGAGCATCCCAGTTACTCTTCCCAACGACATTTCTATTGATAGAGGATAGAGACAATTGTTCCCTTTCTTGCAGCCCTTCGTGTATGTTGTCAAAATGCACCTGGGAAGGTTTAGAAGTTCAAAAGCAGATTTCAGGAAAGGAAAAGAGAGACAGTGGCTCTGGTTTGTTAGGTTTGATTTTGCCTCAGGAGGTCACAGGTATTTCAAATGGAATGCAGAACTGCTGCAGCACAGGAAAAGAGCTAAAACCTTATTCCAAGAATCTTTATTGATTTATAATTATTTTAGCCTGCTTTTCATTAAAGTAATCCTCAAACAGGAAACAATAAAAGAAACCCATAAAGCACACATAACATCCAGAAACAAACAAAATTCCCCAAGTTAAAGCTAGAGAAGAGGGCCAAAGCAATGATGGAAGGAACAGATCAACTGCTGCTAAGTTCAATAAAACCTGAGGTAAAGTATCTGTATGTATTTGACACTGAAGTACAGCCCCACCTGATTCAGTAGTGCTGTAGGCCAACAAGGTTTTATTGGTTATCCAACCTTGCTTTCAGATTATTTTAATTAACTGTAAAGTTGATCTGCAACATAGTGAAATTCCAGCCTCTGGTTTCTTCTTTCTGTCTTTGGCCTCCATGTCATTCCACAGGTAGTTTTAGAAAATAAAAATGGCAACAGACAGCAAACTTACCAGTTTTTCTGCCAGTGAGCAGAATTTTTTTAATTTCTCCCTCACCCTGTAGCCCCTGTTGAAGCTAATAGTAAGCACACATTTTCACTCATGTCAATTAGAGCCAAAGTTCACATAAATACTTTGCTTAAATTTCAATGGACAGGCAAAACAATCTTAAGATCTTTCATATTTTTGCTAAGATATCTCCATGTGGTGATGAGTCTTATGCTCTAAGAACTACAGTAATTCAAATTGGTTTCCATCATTTTTGTATAGTTTTTCTATGTACAAATTTAAACGAAGTTAAAGAGAAGGAAGGAGAGAAAAGATTTAAAATGCAAGCAGGAATTAACAATGGATGGCCTGGTTGCCAAAATGCTTAGTCAATTGGCACTAGCCTTCCTTTAAAGTCTGCCAGAAGGCAAAGGCACAAAGGCTCAGATTATGAATATTTATATGTAGTGCAGTGTGATTTTGTTGAAATAAGCAACCATATCCTAGCACTGAATTAAAATAAAATGCATATCACCCAAATTTGGTGTTAAATGCCTATCAGAATACTTGAATTTTGTCTGTTCATTTTATACAAGAGGGAGCTCTAAGAGTCTCAGATAAACAATGAGTCTGGATTACTAACAGCCAGCTAGCAGTGTTTTAACTGCAGTGCAAAAGTTGTTTCCAGAGCCTGCTTTTTCCATTAAAAACTCCCACAGGAAATTCTGCTTACTTCAACTCTTTGGACAGTAAAAGGAAACACATTTCATTAACTTTTTCTGAACCTTCAAGCTGAATGCTCCATCCCTTTGTGGATAGCCATACATGCCGTTTTTCTTTTTGTGTGTGTGTCTTCTTCTGTTTCTTTCATCCAGTTGTGTCCAATTCTTGGAGAATGCCTGTAATTTTCTTGGCAAAGTTTTTTAGAAGTGGCCTGTCATTGCCTCTTTCCTGGAGCTGAGAGAATGACTGGCTCAAAGGTAACTCAACTGGCTTTGAGCTTGAGGGAGGACTAGAACTCACAGTCTCCTAGTTTCCAGTCTGATGCCTTAATCACTGCACCAAGCTGGCTTTCATATATACTTTATAAGCAATTTTATGTTGTTAATAAACAATGGTATATACAGTATAAGCAGGGATGCATCAACCTTCTCTAAAAATCTGGTTGGCTACCAAATGACAGTCACCACATGCTGAAGTACAATCCTGGCGTTATGTACACATACGGAAATACATATATTATAGCAGAATAATTTCCTCTCTTCCATTTATCCCTTTCTTTGCTTCTTTAAAAAGAGAGTTTAAAAGAAACTTTTTAAAAGCAGATACAGAAAGTTTTGGTTATCTGGCATCTTTTTTATGGTTTATCTTTGCACCAGACATACCTTTTTTATTATTATTTTCAGGCTCTGTTGGAAAACTTGGGATTTTAATGGTTTCAGTCAACATTTATATGCTGTACATAGATTAGTTACATGCTTTTGTGCTTTTCTCTACAAAAACCAGGTTTGCTATAAAGTGATATTGTAATATATGTACACACACACACGCACACACACACACACACACACAGAGAGAGAGAGAGAGAGAGAGAGAGAGAGAGAGAGAGAGAGATGATATATATTTATACAAGCAAACATTTGCTTTCCAAAACTAAGAATATAGCCCTGAACTCCCTAATTTACTGCATGTGATTCCTAACATCTGGTAATCTGCTCCAGTGGGTACTTCCCAACATATTGATTTCCATAACCAAAAGCCATGCAACAGTGCTAAACAAGGCAAGTCTATCAGCACTTTTTCTGACAAACCTTATCATAGCTTGTTCCAATCTGATTCCTAGTCTATTAGAACACAATTCTCTTAAGGTAAGGAAGGCTACCATTGAAATGGACTTTAACACTCTTGAATGATGGACAATAGGAGGCAGCAAAGTGATACTGAAAGCTCCTTTTTTCTGCCATCTACTGGTAGCATGGGATAGTGGGGTGGCTCAGCAATTAAGATGCTGGGCTTGCCGGCTGGAAAGCTGGCAGCCCTCGTTTGAGACCCAGATTCCATGCAATGGGGTGAGCTCTCATCCTCGCCCCAGCTCCTGCCAACCTAGCCGTTTGAAAACATACAAATGCAAGTAGATAAATAGATACCACTTTGCTGGGAAGGTAACAGTGCTCTGTGATGTCATGCTGGCCACATGGTCGTGGAAATGTCTTGGGACAGTGCTTGTTCAATGGCCTTGAAACGGAGATAAGTATTGCCCCCCATAGTTGGCAATTACTATAAATGTAGATTCATTTTTTTACTGATAGTACGGTTTTTGTACCTCAATCTCAGTAAGTATGACCGCTGTAGCCCAGCACTCTGACAAGGCAGTAAATTGGGATGTCATATTATCTAGCCTGGGTTTAAATCTCCAGTTAGTTTTGAAACCTGCTATAGAACATGGAAAAGGCAATCTTTTTTTCTTGTTTGCTAGACTACATCTGTGAGATTTTTGCAGAGATAAACTGAGGAAAATATTTGGAGGAAATATTTAAATAAAGATAAATTGGGGGTTCAGAAGGAAGATGTAAGATAGATAAGATAAATATAAGATAACCTTTATTGTCATTTTTTACTGTGAGCACACTGGCCCACATTAAAAATGAAATTCTGTTGCCTGCTCTCAAAAGAAAGTATATATCTACCTATACATATACATAACACACATATATACACACTATATATATCTACCCATACACATACATAACACATATACACACACACATACACATACATATACATATATATATATATACACACAATATATATATTGTGTATGTATGTATGTATGTATGTGTGTATATGTATATGTATGTGTGTGTGTGTGTGTATATATATATATATACATAGCAGAAAGAGGAAACTTGAGAGTTCACAAGGTTGTGGTATATGTATCACTACTTCTGTAGGGAAATGGGGTACCTGTGCATTTTAGATGAATCATTCTGTGTGTTTTATTGTAATAAATAGGTTCCATTTCAGCAAAATAGTGTTTTAAAGAACTGGAAGAAGAGATCTTTCACAGCATTTCAAATTAGTAGAATAAAACAAACATGACATTAAAAGTATACAAATAATTTGTATTTAATTATGTCCTAATTGCAACAGATTAATTGAAATGCATGAAAATTAAATTACCCTAATTCAATTTTCTGCTCCAAATTGCAGTCTGATATACTTCTAAGTTTTCAGCTAAGAAGTTATAACAACTGTATCCAGGGAAAATATATATAGAAAGGAAATCAAATGTTTTTGGCCAGTGTGACAATTCTGAACAATTCTACTTTAACTGGCCCATTTTTTTTTACAGTTTTTACAGTTTTTCTTAATGGATGTATCTATGTTTCTTTTTTTGCACATTATTTAATATTATTTTAGATACCCAGAGGAATATGTTCAAGCAAGTAGTTGAGCTGTACAAGATGCTTTATGAGCAAGAAGTGTACCTCAGCAACCTGAACCATAGAATCATAGCATTGCAAGGGACCTTGTGGTTCAACACTATGAGGCTTTCCCAATAAACAAATACTTAAAATACAAATAACTAAGCGCAGTTTTCCAGTTGTGGTGCTTTACATTGGGATTGTGATAACCATCCCATCCCTCATCCCTAGATCGAGCCTCACTATTGCAAAGGCTACTACATTTGTTGATTGGTTAATTTTGTCCTATTTATATCCCCGTGCTTTTCTGTTTTAACAGGATTATATGATTTTTAGTTGCTGCAATAGCCATGCTTTTTAAAAGTATATTTATGTATCTCTTTGGTTGCAAAGGCTGTTTAAACTTGTCTGATTTGGAATTCAGCTATACCTTGATTTTTTATTAGATGGAATGATGTAGATGACATGAATGTTTGGAAGTAGCCCCATGTAGGTGATCCTGGCATGTTTAATTTTAAATAAATTGGGATGTGGGAGATTGAAACCCTAGAAAAGAAAGAAGATAGATTTAATCCTTTGCCTCTACCCCAAGTCTAATTAAATGCTTCCATCATTATTATCATTTGTTATTTGCAGTTGGAAAAATTTCATCCATGAGAGAGCTTTCTTCCCATTGCAGTACAGGTAGTCCTTGATGTATGACCACATTTGGGATCAGAATTTCCATTGCCAAGCAAGGTGGTTGTGAAGTGAATCGTGTTGGATTTTACAACTTTTTTTGCCACAGTTGTGAAGTAAATCCTTGCAGCATTGGACCGAGTCGTGCCTTTGCGGCCTCTGACCCGATGTAGATCTCGATCGGCTCCCTGATTTACCGAGGAGCTGAGAGAGATGAAACGTCGGAAAAGATGCCTAGAGAGCTGTTGGAGGGCCAGCCGAACCGAATCCGACCGAGCACGGGGTAGGATACATGTTAGATCCTACCTAGTGGCGATGAGGGTGG